>NC_043966.1:49755379-49927879 GCF_902148855.1 Sphaeramia orbicularis
GACCTGGAAAAAAAGTGTAAAAATGTATTTCACACTGATATGAGATAAAGACCTTCAGATATCAAGTACTACAATATGCTTTGTCTGTCAAAGCACTTTGTAAACTCAGTTTTTAAAGGTGCTATATAAATAAAAGTTATAATAATAATAATAATAATGATGATAATAATAATAATAATAATAATAATAATAATATTAGCTATGTGGACAAAAAGAATATAATCTTTTATGTACTATCAATATCAGACAACACAGCACATTTTTCATGATTCAAAACTGTTTTTCATCATTAAAATCATGCGCTGTTTATGTGTTACATCAATAAACAAGAAGGATACTGAAAAAGCAGCACTTGAAAGGGTGTCAACTCAAGCTGACAGGACACTGAAATTGGAGTTGACAGTTTTCATACAAACAATTACAATTCACAGTATTATTGTATTATCTTTGTGCCATCACAGTACTGTTCTGAGCATAGTAGAGCTAATGCACCAATTATGCACATATACCTTAGAAAGGTGAAGACATTTTAAACACATAGGATAATAACAGTTATGTAAAATAATCACAATTATTCCAAATTATTGTGATATGCCAGTTATTTAATAATTGTTACAGGCCTTGAATTGGCGCACATAATGTTTTTGCTTTAACATGTACCCATTTACAGTATTATAGATTCATAAAATTGTAAATGGCAGTAACACAAGTCCAGGTCTAATGGTTAGTTAATCTGTCAGAACTTTTTTAATTTCAAGGGGTTAGGGTTAATGTGACATGTTAGGAAATGAACCTCAGGTGGTGGTCAGAAGTCCAGTTTTACACAGACACTTTGTTCAAGCAACTGCTGAGAACACAACTTTGTAGATTTTTTTAAAAGTGATTTTTATACTGCCATTCCTGAATTCAAAAAGCCAACATGACAATGGTTAAACTACTGTCTCTGTTCAGAACGTCAGTTCAGGAAGCAGTGGGCGACATCACAGTTCCTATGTTGACTAATTATATACAGTAGAACCTCGCAGTACGACTTTAATTCATTCCATGACCAAGCTCGTTTTACAAATCAGTTTTCCTTATTGAATATAATTAATCTGTTCCAGCTCCCAAAAACAGAAAAAGTGCAGTTAGAAAGGGAGATAAATAGAAAAAGTGCAGGTAGAAAGAAAATAACAAGAAATAAAAACATAATAAAAGAAAATTCAAAAGAAATAAACTGGCTTTATTAACTTATTTACCTGAAAGATGAGACAATCTGCGGAGGAAGATGGTGGAAGAGGAGGAAAATTGCGATCGTGTTTTCTCTTGCTTCAATGAGATGAACCCATGAACTGAGTGAGCGGAGGCTGCTCCATTGAGCAAGTGCAAGCTCAGTGCTGACTAGTGGCGGCTAGTATGAAGCTTACTCGTACTGCCGATTTCCTCTCTTATTTCAAATAATAATAATAATAATGGATTAGATTCCTATAGTGCTTTTTTGGTCACTCAAAGCGCTTTACATTATTGACCCATTATTCATTCCCCCTCTCATTTCTCATTTCAAGACAAAAATACTTAATTCATTGGTACAATGGTGCACTCCTACTTCTAGGTTCTACTGTTTAGTCTCCACTGGGTGAATGCTGCTGAGGTGAGATGTTGAAGTAATGTGCTCTGCTTTGCTCAACAGACAGTTGTCTTGTTCTGACGCTCCTCTGATTCACACCACGGTTACTCTACCTCATGTCATCCTGGAGTCGGTCCCTCTGTACATCTATGCCGGTTAGTGCACACACATTTGAATACACAAATCTCATGCATGAATTCAAAGCCGTAGTTTATGTTGTAGTTATATCATCACTTGGTCTGGACTTCTATGGCTTTAGATCTACCATCATTTGGGAGGGTTAGAGAATCTCTTCCAGTTCGGTACCACATAGAGAACAGGACAGCTCTGGTACAGGAGGTGGAGATGGCTGTGGAACCCTCTGATGCCTTCATGTTCTCGGGACTCAAACAGGTACTTCATTTCAGCAATAAACCCGTCATGCATCGACCAGATGTACCAATACAGACCAGGGGCTGAAAGACACAACCTTCTAGCTGTGAGGTGACACTGTTAACCTCTGAGCCATCATAACATCCACAAAAGCAGGCAAAGCAGGGCTGTTGCTGCCTCTATACCGATCTAAGGCCTTAAACTGATAAACCTAAATGAGATGCAGCAATTTTCTGTTTTCTGTCTTAATGAGTCAAATTGATCTAATCTCACTGCATGAAAAACCAGATTATCGGCCCCATAAACACCCACCAACTTCAATGATTAACGGTAATCATTAGGAGAAATTCGGCTATGCTGGAAACTGCTGGAAATGAACCATCAGAGGTGAGGGATATGGAGGGGTGGGGTGGGGGGTTAACACCTCACAGCAGAGGTGTGAATGGCCCTAATTTACATTTGAATGTTACTGGCGTCTGCCATGTCTGGTCTCAGAAACACCCACTGGATGTTTTTTTTTTTTTTTTTCTTTTTTTGAATCAACTCATTGGATGTTACCACAGACATTTCAAAGGACAGCTCACATGTGATTGGACAGTATTGGTCATCTGTGCAGCATTATAATATGCCCCACCCATTAAAAATAATAATAGTATTATTAATGTTTTTATTATTCAGGTTTTTATTTATTCATTCATTGTTACAGGCTAATAATTTACATACTGAAAACATTACAACCAATATCAATTGAGAAAGAACATGACTGCCAAGATCATGTTAAAAGATAAAGACAAGCTCTAATAAAATGCAGACTGCAAAATGCACACTTACATATTTAAGAACACAATGACAACACTTTCAAATTAAAACAAACTTTTAGAATAAATAAAAGTGACAACACTTTCAAATTAAAACTAATTTAGAATTTAAAAAAAGACAGAGTAAGATAAGTGTTGGTGCCAGCTTCTCTGAGGGTGGCCCAGTACAGTCTTCTGTGGTGGATAGGAATATGTTTGGGTTCTGCTGTAGTGTCTGTTGGAGTGCAACACAAAGGTTAGAGAGCTCCAGACTCTGGAAGGATGGAGGCCTTAAGGCTGGTTTATGCTTACTGTGTCAGCGAGCTCTGCGTGGCTTCATGTGGTCAATTGACATCCTTTTCACAGCCACGCCCCTTCACGCCCCTCTCTAACACAAAGGTTAGAGAGCTCCAGACTCTGGAACGATGGAGGCCTTAAGGCTGGTTTATGGTTACTGTGTCAGTGAGCTCTGCGTGGCTTCACGCGGTCAATTGACATCCTTTTCACAGCCACGCCCCTTTGTGCGGCTCATCTTAAGCGGAAACTTTCCGCGTTGCGCACCTCAGAAAATTTGTCAGAGATGCGCGGACAACATGGCCGACATTCAGGAGCTCCTGGTGGTAGAAGTACAGAAGTACAGGCACTTGTATGATTCCTCACACTGGGACCACCGCGACAGCCGTGTGGTAAACAATTCATGGAGGGAAATTGCAGCGACAGTCGGTAAAGAGGAGGAATGGGCAAAAAAAAAAAAACGGAAAAATATTCAGGACAGATATGTAAAGGCAAAAAAGACCGCCAAAGGGAGAAGTGGAGACCCAGGGGGGAGCCCAAACGTCCCATGGATTCTGAAAGAGTTGAGCTGGCTCTCGAATTTTATTAAACACAGGGAAACAGACACAAATTTCCCTCTGGAGGAGGTAAGTTTATTGATTACTATGTGAAAACAGAAAACGAACTGGTGAATTTTCTTCTCTAGTTTTTTACTGTGATAGATGTGCGTTTGTGGCACACTGCCCCCTGCAGTTTGGGAATAGACGCTGCGCGGAGCTGCCTGAAGTATAAAAGCAACACGCGTACTCTCGTGCCGACTCCCCGCTTCAATTTTCCGCACATCACGTTCGTGCGGCAAGCATAAACCAGCCGTTACAGTCAACCCAGATGTCCCATCAGCAGTGCCATCTTCATTGGACATCATACCAGTATCATATCAGTACCATTAGTGCTGCACTGTGAGGTTGACAGAGTAGTAGAGTGTGGTGTTTGTGATAGGTTAAGATTAAATACAGATTCTTATACGTCTTACCATCTTCCTTCTACGTCTGCTTTCATGGCTTCTGCCTGGGCTGCAAGATGCGGTTGGCTGTATGTGTAGTTCCATCTGTTGCTGACTGTTATGTCTTACAGGCCGCTGGAATTAAAATATACAAGTTAGGAAGAGTTTAAAAAAAAAAATAGATGCATGGGATTATAACAACAAAGGAGCAAAACACAAAAAACTATTAAAGTTACTTAATCAACAGGACTTCATTTTCTACTCCATTCAAGCCTGGACTTAGAGCTAGAGCTGCCATTAAATGAGAAGTCACTGCTTCATTGTGGGGTGAGCTCAGTCTGTGAAAACAAAATAGAAATAGTTCAGAAAGGCATACATTTACTTCTATAGAGCAGAATGGATCCAGGCTCCTTCGAATCTTACCCTTGCTCCAGTTCATACCGTCTGTTGTTTCCTTCACTGTTATGCAGAAGGCGCACAGCTTCCTAAAAAAATACAAGACAAAAAATGAGTCACTTTGGGGAAGAAATACCTCCAGGTTAAAGCAGGTCAATGTGACAGATTCATTACTTTAATCAGTTCTGTAAGTAAAACTACACTATCATACATTGTGCAATTAACTAAGAAAGTCACACAAAGATAAAATTCTTACCCAAATAGCACACATCTAATAATTTATTGAATATGTACTTAATGCGATTTTTGGATTGTGCACAAGCTTATTTTGGTTCTTGTCCACAGCCACAGTCTTGTCGGTCATCCAGCAGTGTCTGCTTGGCATTCTCCACTCACCTCCACTGTAAACTGCTTAAACTGTGTTGTGTATGACTCGGATTTGCATTTGTATACCTCACAGCAGGTCCGAAAACCTCACATAGTCCAAGGGGCTCTAAACCAGAGGTTGGGAATTCACTGCGATTCCAAGCAGTTGGAGAGAATTTTATGTGCTGACTTTAAATTCCCACTAATAGGTGTTAATTTGAAGTGCCAAAGCAATTTACAGTGACGTTAACTAATGAAAACCCCACTTTTAATGCAGTGTCTGTCATTGTTTTATGTTGGGAACTTTGAAAAATCCACAAATCACTGGAGTCTTGTCAGACCAATTTCTGCTGAGCCTAAATGTAAACCAGGAACTAGTCAGACATTTTAGGTAGGGCTGACTTTAACTTGCACAAACCTGTGCGCATCATTAACATTGTCTAACTAAGATGATGCATTTCCATGGTGTCAGGTGCGTGTCCGTATCCTCCCTGGTTCAGAGCAGCAGATGCTCTATAACTATTACCCACTGATGGCTGGTTACCAAACACTACCACAGCTCAGCATCAACCTGCCCCGCTGCTCCACCACCAACGCGCACTCACTGAGACGCTTCCTGCCCCAACGTATCTTTGTCAAGGTAACACTTACAGAGTTACCCCTCACTCAGTTCCCTTAACGTGAACAAATAAAAATGTCATCTGTGTCCTTGTCCTCAGCCTCAAGGTCGACAGCTGGATGATGCCTCCATCGCTGCAGCATGAGAAGAACACCAGTTATTTAAACCTGTAAACATGAGAACAAAGTAACACTACATAGGCTGTTCTCAGTGTGTGATTCTTGCAACAGTTCACTGTTGATATTGTTAACACTATTTGTTTCACATTGTTCTGTAAAAAAACAGCAAACAGAAGGATACATTTGATTCCAGCATTTTTTTTCTTCTCCTGACTGAATGCGATGTGTAAATTTGTGTAAAACAGAAATTTGATGAATGACCTGGTACTTTGATGTCCATTCCAATATTGAAAATCATGTGTAAGTTTGATGCAAACTACGTCGATGAGTGTGATTGAAGTTTAATTAAACTGAACTAATGTAGATTTGCTGTGTTCCAGATGTGTTTTGTTTACAACATCCATTACTAGTGTTAATCCAGTCACAGTGGAGGTATGACCAAATACCTCACACTTAAGATCAGGGGTCTCAAACTCATTTTCTTTTAGGGGCCACATTCAGCCTGATTTGATCTCCAAGCGACCCCCGTGACCCTAGTGAGGATAAAGCGGGTTCAGAAAATGAATGAATGAATGAATTTTAATCAATCTTTAAATTGTACAAAAACCAATGAACAAAACGTTGCAAATGAGTCCACAGAACCAATTTCAGTGTCCTAACAGTATGAATGTCCTCAGTGCAGGTTAAGGCTAAAGACGTTCATTTTTTCTTCTGTTTATGTAATTATACTTCTCTTTTTTCTTTTGTTCAGACAAGGTATTAGCTTTCTTTAGATGTCACCTGCTTGACAGTTTCGACTGTGACTCCAGTCTTCCTCAGAAGCATCATCCGACATGCTGCTGATGTGTCATTTATCAGCTGGTTGGCTCGACGGACCAATCATTAACTGGGACGAGGGTGCGTACACCCTCTCTCACACCTGGGATTCCTCCAGAGACCACCTAAGGTGGAGGAGGCACGGTCGGCTCGACGGGCTCTGATTGGTCCGTCGAGCCGACCAGCTGACAAATGACACATCAGCAGCACATCGGATGACGCTTCTGAGGAAGACTGGAGTCACAGTCGAAACTGTCAAGCAGGTAACATCTAAAAAAAGCTCAGTGCAGGTTGTCATTACAAAAACTCAGATGTCTAAGCTTGGATTCCTTCTATATGTGAGTATCTGCCCTGTTATCCAGAAGATTCTCTCAAAAGGAACAGATGTTTCCAGAATACAGTCTCACCTCCATCACCTTCAACAGGCATGGGAAGACTGAGGCATTGGCCTGACACCAGTTAGAACGGCTCTACTGCTGGTTGGATGAGGGGTTCCTCAGGATAAGATCTCATCTTGGCCCCATAGCCACCATGCTCACTGAGAGTGAGTGCTGAGCAGTGAAAGGACAAAAAAAATGGTCCTGTAGTGCAGTGGTATATTTAAGATGTTAATTGGCATTCATTTGACCTTTCAAGGTCAAAGGTCATGGCACCAAATGAAAGCCCATATGTTACTTCCTATCTATTGCCAATAGTAATTATATCAATATCTTCAACTGTTTTCAAGTTACAGCACTTTGAAATTTATCCCAGTATTATCCAATGGTGATTTTTAAAATTTAAAAAATTCATGTGAATTTCAAAAATCAATATTTCTCAATCCTTTGAACAAACGTGGTAGACCTTGCCCCAAGGAACCTCTGCTATGAATTTCAGTTGATTCTGGCTGACAGTTTTGGAGGAAAAGTTTGTAGAAGTCTGGGCATAGATGACCTCAGGTTTGATCTTTCAGGGTCACTCAATGTCAAAGGTCATGGCACCAAATGAAAGCTCATATGTGACTTCCTATCTATTGCCGATAGTAATTATACCAATATCCTCAACTGTTTTCAAGTTATAGCTCTTTGAAATGTGTCGCATTAAAAACCAATAGGGATTTTAAGAATTTCAAAAATTCATAAAAAATTGAAAAATCTATATTTCCCAATTCTTTGAATAAAATTGGTAGACCTTACCCCAAAGATGTTTCAAAACAAATATCAAGTAATTCTGACTGACAGTTTTGGAGAAGAATATTCTTTAAAACTTGTTGATGGACGGATGGATGGACGGACGACAGACAGATGCCAAGTGATACCAATAGTCCATCGGACCCTTCGGGCCATTGGACTAAAAAGGGGAGTGGGCTTTCACTCGATGAGTATCGGCTCTTCTGATTCACTACAAAACATCGGCTCTTAGAGCTGCATCTTTTGAGCAAGACACATCACTACTCCACATACATCAACTCTGGCTACAGATGTGGTTAGGTTGTCATGTGGTGTATGTCAGATGTTTCAAGTGGGTAGAAAAAGAAAATCCTGGCTTTCTTGTCTTGAACCAAAAAATGTATCAGAATATCAGCACTACGCTTACACAACAATATCATATCATCAGGTCAGAAAGTGGGACAAAGATGGAGGTCAATACCACCTGCATCTAACCCCACTAATGCCGACTGTGGGCTGAGTGGGAGGTGCTTTACCCTGGTGATGAAAGAGGTCACAGTGCCTGACGACCTGTATTAATGACAAAAAGTCTAATCTGTTACTCCTGTCAGAAGAAACGAGTCTTCTAATGGCCATGAAAGGCCTTGGCTCATGCTGGTAGGTGACACTGGAGCTGCACTGGTCCAAAACAACAACACACTTTATATTGATGTTTTTTCAACTTTTAAACGATGAAGTAATACAAAGTACAAAATAAGAATGCATCTTTCAATCCAACATGACAATATAACAGCAGAAGGATTCAGTAAAGGTCCAATATAGAGTCCTTAAACACATCATTGTGTCCAAGTAAGCACATAGGTAAATGGTAAATACAGTGTAAACAATAAACATCATGTACAGTTTTGTGCCTTTTATGTATAGAATTGACATTCTCTTGGAGCTGTTGTGTCTCTGACCGTATCCATTTGGCTTTAAGCCATCATGCCTTAGTGGTGCTCATTTCTGCTCCAGTCCTGGATTTCATTAAGAACCAACTGCAATACTATGGACAGCTTCACGGGTATAGAAGGATGTACGCCAAATGCAGAGAATGTTGACTATGGCTGAGGAAAGAGGATGTGAGATTGGCATTAAAGGAACTGTACATCCATCTATACCCGTGAAGCTGTCTGGAGTATTGCAGTTGGTTCTTAATGAAATCCAGGAACGCAAGATCCAAATACACTTTGCGACAAGACAGTCCTTCTCGCTGAAGAATCTTTTAGATGCCTCTCTCATCTAACCATTCTTAAGTGATTTATCAGCATTTATTTATAATTAGGGACCGAGCAGAAAGGTGAGGCCCTATTGTATTTTGTTTGTTTTTATACTATTATTTTTCTGTGACGATTTAAACATGAATTTGACCCCCTAAACATACTCAAACACTCACTAAATTTGGCACGCCCATCAGGTCTGGCGAAAAATTTAATAAAATGCAAAAATTAGCCCAGTAGGTGCCAAAATGTGCTCTCTAGCACCACTGATGTAAAAAAAAAAAAAAAGAAAAAAGCAAACTACCCAAGTGGCCAATAGGAATGCTGTACAGACATGAAGCCAACGCCAAAATTGTTTGATGATGCACGAGAGTAAACCCTTCTCAAAAAGTGATCTCGCAACTTTGTAATTATTGCCTTTTTTTTTTCAGAAGACCAGAAAGTTGCGACATCTGGAACTCATTTTTCACTTCGGACTTTTGGCCCATTTGTTATATATCTATATGTTCAAAGGACTCACCACAACTCTTGTGTAAAAATTTTTGACATAGGATGTACGGTTATGGATTTATTGAAAAAAAATTTTTTTAAATACTTTTTCCACTTTAAACTGCCATTTGACCCCCTTAACGTGCTCAAAAACACACCAAATTTGGCATACATGTCATGTCTGGCAAACAGTTTGATATACTATCAAAATTAACCCCTTGGGTGCCAAAATGGGCTCTGTAGCACCACCTATGTACTAAAAAACACACAAAAACGCCCCTAGTGGCCAGTAGGAATGTTGTAGAGACATGAAAGAAATGCCAAAATATTGGTCTGATTGAGCCCCACAAATCATATACTGACACCCCTGAACTCCAACAGGAAGTTGGAAATCTGCCTTTCAAAGTGACTCCACGTTCCCGCAATTACTGCTTGTTCATTTTGGAGTTTTTTTCACAGAGTACGTTTTTTCAAAATAAAAGCCTTATTAAAAATACTAAATAATGAGTATTAAATAACTTATGTTCATTTTTATGCCAAACGCTCAACTGTTTCTACAATTTTAGTTCATTAAAAATTATTCTCTCACAGACACACACACACGCACACATAATAGGGTTTTTCAAAATAAAAGCCTTAAATGTGGTAAATCATGAGTTTTACTCTCAACTGTTTGTATATTTTCAATTCATTCAGACTGATTCTGTCTCTCTCTCTCACACACGCACATACACACACATACACACTAGGGTTTTTCAAGATAAAAGCCTCATTAAAAGGTAATGGTGGTTTCAGCAGAGGTGGGCTGGTGTTCTGTAGGGATATAAAGAGGATGGACACAAAAGGGTGGGGGCTAGTGTCAGGACAGAGGTGTGAATAGAACTAAGGTAACGATGGTCACAGGAGGCAGAATGTGCGGGAGGCGGAAAGCGCGGTGCAAGGTCCCGCCCAATGCTACTTGCAGCTTTAATTTTATATACTTTTTCCAATTTAAACAGCCATTTGACCCCCTCAACATGCACAAAAACTCACCAAATTTGGCATGCACATCATGGCTGGCAAACTGTCTGAGACAATATCAAAATTAACCCCTTGGGTGAAAAAAATGGGCTCTGTAGCACCACCTGCGTACAAAAAAAATCACAAAAAGCAGCCAGTAGGAATATCACAGACACATGAAACAAACACCAAAATGCTGGTCTCATTGAGCCCGACTAATCATACACTGACACCTATGAGCTAACTCCAACAGGAAATTGGCAGTTTGCCTTTCAAAGTGACTCCACGTTCCCGTGTTACTGCTTATTCATTTCAGACTTTTTTCACACTTGTTATACGTTCACAAGAGTCTGCAGAAGTCAACTGCGAAAGACTTTTTGAGATAGGACATGCGGTTATGGACTAATTGCAGTCTATTTGAAGAGTACTTTTACTTTTGATTGTAACTTTGACAAATTCACATCTTTGTTAAAAAAGTCTACTAATCAGCTGGTAGCTATCAGACTGGTTAGGGTAATGGTTAGCTAAGAGGACTGTCACATAGAGGACCGGGGTACAATTTCCTGGTGGGGTTGACTTTTTTCCCCTTTATATTCATAAACAGAGGTTTGCTGCATTTCACTGTGGGTATGTCACAATTTGCGCACAGAGGAAAGAGTACACACAGTATGTTTTTTCAAAATAAAAACCTTATTAAAAATTATACATTATGAGTATTAAATAACTTCTTTTCATTTTTATGACCAAACGCTTGACTGTTTGTACAGTTTTTCTTCATTAAAAATTATTCTTTCTCACAGACACACAATAGGGTTTTTCAAAATAAAAGTCTTAAATGTGGTAAATCATGAGTTTATGCTCAATTATTCAGACAATTTCAATTCATTATTCAAACTGATTCTGTCTCTCTCTCTCTCACACACACACACATGCACATACACACAGTAGGGTTTTTCAAAATAAAAGCCTCATTAAAAAGTGATGGTGGTTTCAACAGAAAGGCTCAGTTGTTCTGTAGGGATGAAAGGAGAATGGACGCCAAAGGGAGGGGGCTGTTGCAGAGACGGAGAGGTGTGAGTGGAGCTGAGGTATCAACGGTCACGGGAGGTGGAACGCACGGTGCGAGGTCCTGCACAATGCTGCTTGCAGCTTTAATATGATACTTTGTATTTTGTGAATATAAATAAGGTATTCTCCTGTATTTAATTCACTGATCATGTAGATGTTCAGAAACGCTCAGATTAAAGTTGAGGGTTATTATTAGTTAAACAGTAAAACAGAGAAAACTGCAGAAAAAGTGACTTTTTCAGTCAAATATATTGTAATAGCCCTGCAGTCGATGACACCCAAGACAGAGTACAGTTCCAATGCTTTCAGGCTTTATTAATGGACTGAGCAGACAGGAACAAAAGTTGTTTTCACAGCCACAACTTACGCTGCAGAACTTCTCACCCAAACAACATAGCCGTAGCTCTCTTTTCTCCCACTCTCTCTTTGCACATGTGCACAAAAGGCCAAGGCACGGGAGCAAAACAGTCACTGCATTAACACGAATACTCACGTAATGCAGAAACACAAAAACAGTTTACATCCTTAACACAGGTTATCATAATATCATTAACTGACCCAGTGTGTCCATCCACTGTCACTGATCCAACTCCATGGGTTTTACTCGTGAATCAATGTTGTTGAAGATGACGGTGTTTCCACAGTAACTACAGAGCCTCTGAACGTCTAAATGGGTCATATCTGATGACCATGAAAAGATGAAGAACTGTATTATATACCAATTATTGACATGAATTAGTGGATCAATAGGTATTGAACAGTTTAGATCAGTAGATGATTTTGGTCGGTGATGGATGTTTGGGTCTTTATGGGTTAACTGAAATACTCTAGACCTTCTTCCTCCTTCATGGGTATAGATGGATGTACAGTTTCTTTAATGCCAATCTCACATCCTCTTTCCTCACCCGTAGTCCGCATTCTCTGCATTTTGCGTAGATCCATCTATATTCGTGAAGCTGTACGGAGTATTGCATTTGGTTCTTAATGAAATCAACCAGGACTGCAAGATCCAAATACGCTTTGCCATGGGGCAGTCCTCACCCCCTGAAGAATCGTGTTAGATGTCTCTACTGCGAAACACTGTTTTAATATCTTTGTATTTTAGGCTCAGGTCAAAATAAAACTCAATAAACTTCTCCTACTCCATTGTCATGTCTGCTTTGTTTTCGTTCTGAGCATGGATGACCTGGAAGAACATTACTCTCAATAAAAGCAGTTTTGCAAGATCTCGCAAAAGTATTGCGTAATCTCGCAAAAGGTATTGCAAGACCTCATAAAAGTATTGTGAGATCTCACAAAATCTTGCAAACTTGACCATATCTTTTAGTTTTTTAGTTTTTTTTCCCCCTCAATGTCCCCTAATGGGCTCCGTACTTTTTTAGGCATATAAAATTTTATGTTTTCAAACACTCTTTTTTTTTTTTTTTTTTTTTTTTTTTTTGGATAAATATCATTTTTGATGTTGCACAATTTTATTTTGAGACCTTTTTTGTGTCTTTTTTTTTTGTTTTTTTTGAGGAGATTATTTTATTTTTTAAAAAATCATACAGGTTTATTTTATTACTACGGAAGCGTATTGTACGGAAGCGTATTGCATTCACAAAAAAAAATAATTTCGGCTCTGTTTTTCTGAATTAATGAGATAATTATCTCATAATTACGAGAAAAAATAAGTTAAAAAAAAAAATCGGCGCTGTTTTTCTGAGTTTATGAGATACTGTTTCCTGAAAAAAAAAAAAAGCTCTGTTTTTCTGAGTTTATGAGATACTGTTTCCTGAAAAAAAAAAAAAAAAAAAAGCTCTGTTTTTCTGAGTTTATGAGATACTGTTTGCTGAAAAAAAGCTCTGTTTTTATGAGTTTACGAGATACTGTTTTCCGAAAAAAAAAAAAAAAACCTCTGTTTTTATGAGTTTACGAGATACTGTTTTCCGAAAAAAAAAAAAAAAAAAAAAGCTCTGTTTTTATGAGTTTACGAGATACTGTTTTCCGGGGAAAAAAAGCTCTGTTTTTATGAGTTTACGAGATACTGTTTTCCGAAAAAAAAAAAAAAAAAAAAAAAAAGCTCTGTTTTTATGAGTTTACGAGATACTGTTTTCTGAAAAAAAAAAAAAAATGTGGCTGTGTTTCTCTGTCAGTGGGACAGTGGTCCCTGGTCCAGGCAGGAGCTCCTTCTATCTGTGCTTCTGAAAGCCTCGCGGGGGAGCGTGAAGTTGTTTCCGTTCTCGTAACCGGTTCCGATTACGGATCATGGAACTAGTTTCGTTCACAGAAATCAGAACCAAGCCCCGCTTCGTGCACGGATCAAGCCCTTCAAGCACACCGGCGCTCAGAGCCTGTAACCCTGCTTCCTGACAGGGCACGACCGCGGTGATGGGAGTTGGCATTAATGAAGTCAAATAAAATGACATTCACCAGCATTAAAGAAAATATACACAGCAGAAGAGTGCAAATGTGTATTCATTTATTTGTCGGACCTGATGGAAAGCATTAGTCAGAACTAGATCCATGGAGGAGCGGCTTGGTGTACCGGTTCGTCCCCCCTCCAATAACTTTCCATCAGGTCCAGGTGGACAGCTATCCGCTCCCCGGTGTGTAAGCCGGACTGGAGCGGGTGGACGGAGCAGCTCAACTCCACAGAACCCCGGCGCTCGGAGCCTGTAGCCCGGCTTCCTGACAGGACAGGACGCGGTGATGGGAGTTGGCATTAATGACTACCACTACTACTAGGACTCCTGCCATGGGGCGGGTGTCCTGTCCCGGTGCATTGGGCCGACCAGGTGAACCAGTGTTTTCCATGGCTGGTGGTCCTGTGCCAGCTGCTCTGCGTCCTCCATGGTAACTCCATGTTGTTGGAGGTCGCCTGCAATGACGTCGAGCCATCGGGTGCGGGACTTGCCTTGTGGTCGTTTCCAGTCTGCGGCCTTTGGGTCAAACTGAAGGATGGCTCTTGTTGGATGGTCAGGAGGGAGGCGGAGGACATGACCGAACCAGCGGGGGCGACGTTGCGCGGCCAGGCTGGATGCTTTGGGCTGGCGTGTGCGGGCTCAACTCGACAGAACAGCGGCGCTCGGAGCCTGTAGCCCGGCTTCCTGACAGGACAGGACGCGGTGATGGGAGTTGGCATTAATGAAGTCAAATAAAATGACATTCACCATGATTAAAGAAAATATGCGTCCATAGCATCCAGCCTGGCCGCGCAACGTCGCCCCCGCTGGTTCGGTCATGTCCTCCGCCTCCCTCCTGACAATCCACATTTGCACTCTTCTGCTGTGTATATTTTCTTTAATGCTGGTGAATGTCATTTTATTTGACTTCATTAATGCCAACTCCCATCACCGCGGTCGTGCCCTGTCAGGAAGCAGGGTTACAGGCTCTGAGCGCCGGTGTGCTTGAAGGGCTTGATCCGTGCACGAAGCGGGGCTTGGTTCTGATTTCTGTGAACGAAACTAGTTCCATGATCCGTAATCGGAACCGGTTACGAGAACGGAAACAACTTCACGCTCCCCCGCGAGGCTTTCAGCGGCACAGATAGAAGGAGCTCCTGCCTGGACCAGGGACCACTGTCCCACTGACAGAGAAACACAGCCACATTTTATTTTTTTTCAGAAAACAGTATCTCGTAAACTCATAAAAACAGAGCTTTTTTTTTTTTTTTTTTTTTTTCCGGAAAACAGTATCTCGTAAACTCATAAAAACAGAGCTTTTTTTTTTTTTTTTTTTTTCGGGAAACAGTATCTCGTAAACTCATAAAAACAGAGCTTTTTTTTTTTTTTTTTTTTTTTTTTTTTTTTTCGGAAAACAGTATCTCTTAAACTCATAAAAACAGAGCTTTTTTTTTAATTCTTTTTTTTTTCGGAAAACAGTATCTCGTAAACTCATAAAACAGAGCTTTTTTTTTTTTTTTTCGGAAAACATTATCTCGTAAACTCATAAAAACAGAGCTTTTTTTTTTTCAGGAAACAGTATCTCATAAACTCAGAAAAACAGAGCTTTTTTTTTTTCAGGAAACAGTATCTCATAGACTCAGAAAAACAGCGCCGATTTTTTTTTTAACTTATTTTTTCTCGTAATTATGAGATAATTATCTCATTAATTCAGAAAAACAGAGCCGAAATTATTTTTTTTTGTGAATGCAATACGCTTCCGTATATTTCTTTGTACAAATTAATTTTTTATTAAATGTTTTTTTAGGAGGTAGATTTTTTTTCCATGCAAGTGTGTTTTTATTTAAGGGGTGCATTTCTTTTTTTTCAAATACTTCTTCTTATCTAAATCACAATCTCTTTTTTAGCTTACCGGCCGAGAAGCTGTAAGCTATTGTTGTCATGCGGCGTCCGTCGTCGTCGTCTGTCATCGTCTGTCGTTGTCTGTCGTTGTCTGTCGTCGTCTGTCGTTGTCTGTTGTCCGTTACAAAAATTTCAATTGTCTTCTTCTCCAAAACTACAATTCCGATTGACTTCAAACTTGGTATACAGCTTCTTTATGATGATGTCGACAAAAGTTAGTGAAATTATTTGGATCCAGAGCTGATTCTGGATTTGGTGTGACTTTGAAAACTTTCCCCATTATAAGAGATAGGAAGTGGATCAATGCAATAACTCAGTAAATATAAATGATATCAAGTTGAAATTTCTACTCTACAGTCCTGATGGGGAGATGACCAAGACATAATGGCCACATGCTGATCAGGATCTTCTTCTGGATCCAGGAACTTATGGAAAATTTAACATGGGCTCTTATGGGGAAAAAATTTCTATCGTCTTCTTCTCCGAAGCTACAGTTCTGATTGACTTCAAACTTGGTATACAGTTGAGGACAAAATTATTAGCCCCCCATGAAATTTTAAGTTTCTTCAAGATTTCCCTAAGTACTTTTTTAACAGAGCAAGGAATTTTCAACATAGCATTTCTGAACATACTAGTTTTCTTTAGAAGGCACAAATTATTTATATTTGCACAGCAAAACAGCATTATTTAGAAAAAAACTAAAATAACCAGGGACATTATTATTAGCCCCCTTTAAGAAATGACCCTTTATTAAGTCATGGCACAAACCACTTTTGTGCAATGATGTGCTGTAACTTCACAGGTGATGTGTTTAAAAGTAATCAGGTGAATCAAGTGATTTCACTTAACATTTAAGTTAAAACATGGTATAAAAGCCTCAGTATGGCTCATTGAGCTGTCAGTTGAGAAAGCACCATGCCCAAAACTAGAGAAATCCGTTTGGACCCAAGAAAAATGATTATTGATGTAGACAAAGCAGGAGAGGGGTGCACAAAGCAATCCAAGCATTTCCAAGTGTCAAGAACTGGAGTGAGAAGTATAATCCAGAAATTCAAAAACAGCCACACAGTACAGAACAAGCCTTGCAGAGATAGGAAGTGAAAGATTTCAAAGACCCTGGAAAGAAAACTAATGAGAGATGGGTCTAAAGACCCCAGAACAACTGCCAAGACACTGGTGAATGACTTGGCCACATCAGGAATCATAGTCTCTAAGAAGACAGTCACTATAGCTCTGAACTGGAATGGACTGAGAGGATGCAGACCAAGAAAAACTCCACTTTTGAAGAAGAGACACCTTTAAGCCAGACTTAAATATGCTCAGGACAACCTGGAGAAACATTATGCATACTGGAAGTGTGTCCTATGGTCTGATGAGACAAAACTAGAGCTCTTTGGCCATAGAGGCAGTGTTTATGTTTGGAGAAAAAAGGGAGAGGCATAGAACCCAAAGAACACTGTCCCTACAGTGAAACATGGTGGTGGGAGTATTGTGTTGTGGGGATGCTATAGTGCATCTGGAACTAGAAATCTGGTCAAGGTGGAAGGAATCATGAACAAAGAAAGATGTGGAGATTTTGAAAGAAAACCTTAAGCAGTCAGCAGTAACACTGGGTCTGGGTCATTGCTTCATCTTCCAATATGACAACAATCCAAAACATACATCTCTCTTGGTGAAGAGCTATCTTCAGAAGACCAAAGTGAATGTAACTGAGTGGCCTGCACAGAGCCCTGACTTAAATTTCATTGAAAATATTCGGGGTGACCTAAAAAAGAACATCCATTCCAGAAGGCCACCAAATCTGGAGGAGCTGGAAAGATTTGCCAAAGAAGAATGGGCTGGGATTCCTCAAAAAAAGTGTCAGAGACTTGTAATAAAAAAAATACTATGACTGCAGGCTTTTATCCAGCAAAAAGGATACACAATTGACTATTAGGATCAGGGGGGCTAATAATTTTGACCCTGGTACTTTTTGTTTTTTGTGGAATATTTTCATTTCTGTGTGCCAACTAAAATCATGTAAGCATCCAAAATAAAACTAGGATATCTAAAAACGCTGTGTTAAAAATGTATTGCTCTGTGTAAAAGCACACAGGAAATACCTTTAAAACAATGACATTTTTGTAGGGGGGCTAATAATTTTGTCCTCGACTGTATAGCTTCTTTATGATGACGTCAACACAAGGTATTGAAATTATTTCCATCCGGATCTGATTCTGGATTTGGTGCGACTTTGAAAAATTTTCCCATTATAACAGATAGGAAGTGGATTGATACAATAAATCAGTAAGTATCAGTGATATCACATTGGAATTTGAATTTTTTACAGATCTGATTGGAATATGGCCAAAACATGGGCTCTTTCTGTAACATAATAAATACACATAACTGAGTGATAATAAATGGCATCTGGATACATTTCCCAAAGCTTTTAATTTGGCCGGTAAACTACAGGGCCATTGATTCTATTTTTTTTCTTAAAGTGGATAATTTTTTGGGCTGTCGCACCTCTTGGCCACCGCACTGACCAGAGGGAGGCGCTAAAGTTTCGTTTCAGCAAAGTCGCTATTTCATAAAAGAAGAAGAGCCATAGCAACGACCAAACAAAGATGGCAGCTCCATCGGCCATGTTTCGGTCTGTGCTTTTACACATTTTCTGGATATTATCCGATGCGGCCGCTACTGAAAATACTACGAGCTACGGGTTTAATACAACTGTATTTGCTGATCAGAATGACATGTATAATTTTACGGATAATTACACAACCACGGAGAACACACCATTTGGGTCCACCACCCCCACACCGAGCTCCGGCACCGCGGAGCCGCCAGTTCTGAGCCTACCCGTCGAACCGCTGCCCGTCTCCGGACGCCTGCTGCCTTCAGTCACCGACGGTAACAAAAAAAAAAAAAAAAAAAAAAAGCACAAACGAAATGAAGAAAATGATGAACCGATATCAACTAACTCTGCTTCTGTATTAGCAAGAACAACGAATAGCACGGAGAAAATGCGAATGTAAAGAATAGCCTCTAATGTGCTGAATTTGGCCTAATTGACTAGAGTGGACGTTCACTTTAAACTGAGTCAAGTGTAAATCTGAGGTGTCTTTAGTTAGATAGCACTTTCTTAGCCTTAAGCCAGCACATATACATATGCACAGCAGATATTAGGGCTGCAACTAATGACTATTTTAATAGTTGACTAGTCATCGACTACTGTAACAAGTAGTTGACTAGACACTTTATGAACTGCGAAAAACAAACAAAACGAACTATGGCTCTTATTTATTGCAGCAATAAAATACATCTTCTTTCCTTTAACAAGAGCATTTGGTGCACAACAATTAGAATATATTATAAAGTTTCTTAAACAAATATTCAATTCGATATTTAACAGATATTGCAATTGGCAATAAAATACTCTTTTCCCTTAAACAAAATTACGTTTCGTGCAGAACAGTTCCAGTGCCTAACAAACTTTGTTAAACAACTAAATACTCAAGTAAGAAGTTAATATCAGTGACAAAATAAAGTGCTGTCCTTAAATAAAGTGCATGACATCACTAACAACCTGTCAACTACAAAGGTTAAAATATGTCAGTCATGTACAGGGTGGGGAAGCAAAATTTACAATGAACATTTAGTTGTTTTTTCTCAGCAGGCACTACGTCAATTGTTTTGAAACCAAACATATATTGATGTCATAATCATACCTAACACTATTATCCATACCTTTTCAGAAACTTTTGCCCACATGAGTAATCGGGAAAGCAAACGTCAAAGAGTGTGTGATTTGCTGAATGCACTCGTCACACCAAAGGAGATTTCAAAAATAGTTGGAGTGTCCATAAAGACTGTTTATAATGGAAAGAAGAGAATGACTATGAGCAAAACTATTACGAGAAAGTCTGGAAGATACTATTAAAGAAGAATGGGAGAAGTTGTCACCCGAATATTTGAGGAACACTTGCGCAAGTTTCAGGAAGTGTGTGAAGGCAGTTATTGAGAAAGAAGGAGGACACATAGAATAAGAACATTTTCTATTATGTAAATTTTCTTGTGGCAAATAAATTCTCATGACTTTCAATAAACTAATTGGTCATACACTGTCTTTCAATCCCTGCCTCAAAATATTGTAAATTTTGCTTCCCCACCCTGTATACTACACTAACCTCCTGGTACAAAGTATGGACATGGATTACAGCTATACATAGGCTACATAAACACATGTACAGTATACACTGGGTCAGTCTGTGTCCTGGATTTTCTTTAAAAACTCATGTGAAAACCTATGTTAGTTGATGGGACCGTGGAAAATCTCAAAGCTGTTAATGATTAGTATGTATATTGTAAGTGTCCCTAGTTGCATATTTTCTATTAGCTTGAAACTTAAAGTTTCAAAATTTAAGGGTAAAAAAATATTTTTTGCCTGGGTAAGTAATATTTCAGTCAGCTTGGTGATATGGTAAAAATGTTTTTACAATAAACATTTCCATATCAGTCTGCATCTATCAATATCACAGTAATATCAAATCATTTTTACGCTTTAAAGGCTGATTTTTGGATTTGACTGACTGCTATTGGCAAAAGATACAGCACGATAGAGTCAATCTAAAATGCATGTGTCAGCCTAGTACTCAATGCTAACAAAACAAATTTTCAGATTTTTTTTAGAGCAAGATGTTTTAAACAGTCTACATTTTTCCACATTGGAGAAATATTAAGAAAGTTATATAGTATAAATATCTTATATTGAACATTTAACATCATAATGAGAAAACTTCATGTTTTTACAAAAAGAGATCAAATTGTCCTCTTAATTGTTATAATAGGAGCTGTCCCTCTCTCAGTCTTAGACTAGAGGAACAGAATCTAGAATCTTATCCCCTAAAGCCTCTTGACTCAGTTCACTATTCTGCTCTCAGTTTCCTTACTGAATCCGTATGACATTCAATTCTGTATTTTGTACGAAGTTGTTAGAAGGGCCTCTAACACACAGACCTTTGTCTTTTCATCTATACTTCTCTTATTGGACACTTATCTTCTTCGTGGTCATTACATGACAAACACTTAGGGTTAGGGTTAAGGTTTGGGTTAGGGTTAAGGTAATCCCAAAAATCAGAGCATTTTACTAATTCAGAGAAAGACCATTCAAAACTATTAAAATGATATGAATGAAGTATTTGTTCAAAATTAACATTTTATATGAGTAAAATTAAGTAAACAGAGCAACATACAGAGAAATGTTGTGTATACCCAGACTAAATTGTGGATGTCTTTCTAACTTGGGCCTTCCTCTGTTTCCTCTGTTTGTGTGTCAGTTGTGATCTTGTGTCCCTGTAATGACCACCAGGATGTGTGTGATGCCAACTGTTGCTGTGACAGACAGTGTAGTGAAGAGGTGGCTCTGTTCACGGGCTGCTCTGTCCACAGTGTCAGGTGAGTCCCACAGCTTTATGATCCTGCACATCAGTATTTCTGTCTCTTTGGCATGTTTACAACAGAACAGTACTCCTCAGTCACTCCAGGCAAATCACATGTTTTCCATGAACTGACAGTAAGTTTCTACAGTACAAATAACAGTTAGCTTTTCTGATTATTGTGAGGCAAACTCTGGCGCGCTGATCGACGTCATACTCATCAATAGACCTGACGGGTACACATCTGGAGTGTTCTGTCAAAGCCTTAGTGACCACTGTAGCATAGCTTGTGTTCGCAAATACTTCAAGACACCCACCACGGATTGTTTTCAAACACCTGCTGAGACACATAATGAACAGGCTTTTCTGTATGATCTAGCAGTCATACAGTGGCACAGAATAAGTCTCATCCCTGATGTTGAATTTGCTTGGTCTCACTTTACAACTTTGTTTACTGCTATTCTCAACAAACATGCTCCTTTTAAGAAACTTAGAGTTAAAAATTGCCTCAGCCCCTGGATCGTTCCTCATCTATCAGAGCTTATTCATCAGAAACATCAACTATTGCGAAGAGCTAGGACCTCTAACAAAACATCCGACTGGCAGGTATACAGGACATTTAGAGACAGATGCACCCAGTCTATAAGATAAGCTAAAACTAGTTATTTCAAACAGCAGCTGCTCACCAATGGTACAAATCCAAAAAATTTTTTGATAACTTTCCAGATGCTTGAAAACAAAACCTTACCCTCAAATCTCCCCTCTGTAATTAAATCAGGTGGTATAATTGTCACTGACAAAACTAAAATGGTTCAGTGCTTCAACAAATATTTGTCAAAGCTGGACGTACATACATTGCTAATACACCTCCTCTGATGGATTCTCTGGTCATCTCAGGATCTGTGACTCATCCACCTGGCTCTGGACCTACTCCTTTCTCTTTTTAACCCATACATGACACTGATGTACTGACTGAACTGCTCAGCCTGGACACCCAAAAATCTGCCAGATGTGACCCTTCTTGAAAATTGGAGCTTACGTTATTGCAGCTCCCATCTGTGGTTTGTTCAACCTATCACTGCAGTCTCGAGCATTCCCCCAAAACTGGAAATCTGCTGCAGTCATCCCACTTTTTAAAGGAGGTGATAACTTTGACTTGAACTGTTGCGGACCCATTTCTCTTCTGCCTTCCCTTTCCAAAAATTTTGAAAAACTGATCAATCAACAGCTCATAGACCATCTGGAGACCCATAATGTCTCTAACCCCTTGCAGTCTGGTTTTAGATCTGGGCACAGCTACATTTCTGCCACACTTAAAGTTGTGAATGATATTATGTGTGCTAGGGGTGTAACGGTGCACTCATTTGTACCAAACCGTTTCGGTACAAACACATGTAGCCTATGTGAAGAATGCAAACACTTGCCTTAAGTTTCCACATGAACCTTGAAGCGGAATGCACACAGTATGAGCAGGATGGTCACAAGTGGAACCCATGTGCAATATTTGATATCCTAGACGGACGTCTAAGCAGTACACACACCATACACATGCTGAATGTGAACCAGCATGGCAGGTCAGAGCAGCGTCACAGGTATTTAGCCAGAGTTGTAAGACCCTCTGTTGTCTCTAAGGTGTCTAGTTTGGGAGCATTTCGGATTCCCTGTCAGTTAAGTAAATGGAGAGAGAAGTCGACAAAACAAGAGCGGTGTGCCGGCATTGTTTTGTGAGAATCGGTCATATTTAAAGTTTTTTTTTTTTTTTTTTTAATGAAATCGGTCTCCTTCACTGTACTGAAAACATATTGAAAATGCATTGAACCAAAAACCCCTGTACCGAAAACATACCAAACCGAAATTTTTCTGTACCGTTACACACCTAGTGTGTGCTGTTGACAACAGAAAATATTGTGCTGCTGTTTTTGTAGACATGGCTAGGGCATTTGACCTCTGTCAACCACTTCATATTATTGGAAAGGTTACGAAATATTGGTCTTTCTGAATTGATGGTTCAAAAGCTTTTGTTCTGAGCGCATGCAGTCAGTGAGGGTGGAGGGTCTTCTCTCAGACCCCTTGCAAATTCATAAAGGTGTCCCGCAAGGTTCAATACTTGGTCCAACACTCTTTAACATTTACATCAACAATATAACCCATGCTGTAAACAACTTTCATAGCCAAATGTATGCCGATGACACCATTGTCTATACATCCAGCTCCTCCCTCCACACTGCCCTGACTGTACTACAGATTAGCTTCAGTAACAGTCAACATGCTTTTTCTGATCTTCATTTGTCATTAAACATAAGCAAAACTAATTATATGGTCTTCAACAGAAACCTCCCACAAATTGAATGTCCAGTCAAACTTCTCTCACTTAACGGCTCTGTGATTCAGTTCGTGTCCTGTTACAAGTACCTGGGAATTTGGCTTGACTGTTCACTCTCATTCCAAACACACATCAGTTCTCTCCTGTCCAAAGTTAAAAGTAGAATCGGCTTTCTCTATCACAATAAATCTTCATTTACTCAATACTCACTCCGCCAAGCTCCTTCTTGTTAAAATGACAGTCCTTCCACTCTTTGATTATGGCGATGTGATATACAGAGCAGTTTCAAAAATACTTCTCCATAAATTAGACACCATTTACCACGCTGCCATCCGCTTTGCTACCGGAGTTCCCTACAACACTCACCACTGCAGTCTATCCTCACTGGTGAACTGGTCCTCTCTTCTCTCCCACAGACAATTACATTGGTGTCTGTACATCTACAAAAACCCTCATTGCTAAAACACCACCTTATCTGCGTTCACTACTCACCATTCATAACTCCACCCACACTCTTCATTTCAGCGGTTTCATTAACCTCCACATTGCCCGTACCACTCTTGGTCATCCTCATTCCAGTTTTCTGCCACTGATTGGAATTCTTTACTACAATCCCTAAAACTCACCTCATTCATACTGCTCTCATTTCAAAGGTCAATGAGAGTTACACTTCAGGACCACTGCACCCGTTTTTAGCCTTTGTATTTGCTATATGACATTATATGATTTGTTGTACATATAATCTGTTCTGTTGTCCATCCTATCCTATTTGTTTGTTTGTTTGTTTGTTGTACATGTAAACTGTTCTGTTGTTCATTCTGTTTGCATCTATCTCTTGGCCAGGTTGTTATTTAAAATGAGAATCAGTTGTCGACTAACTTACCTGGTTAAATAAAGGTTAAATAAAATAAAATAAAAACACATTTCTAAACTAAATTTTTTTGTTTTGTGTTTATGTACCATAGTATTATTCCATCCATCCATCCATCTATCCATCTGTGGCTGGGTGACAGCCATAAATGTTACCACAATAAAACTCTTCAGTCAGGCAACATCAATAATAAACAACTAAGAATTATAAATTCATTGTAGGGCTGCGCAATGAATTGATTTTAAATTGAAAATGGATTTTTTAAGTAGGACGATTTTTGAAAGGGAAATTGTCAAATTGATTTAATCTCTCTCGTGTCACCGGGCCTCCGGGCTACCGTAGACTCCTCCTTTTAACTCTGAAAATGGTCTTTCACAGAATTCTGTGTAATGACCATGGACATTAAATCTCTGATGGGTCTGCAGTAGTGATACCAATGTAAGCTGTGGTTTCACACACGGATCCCCAAATTCAAATATAACTGCATGGGGATCACTCATCTTATGTTGTCCACACACAGATTCGTATTGTCTTCGTCTGATCCGGGTCTGGGTCGTGAGGGCAGCAGTCTCAGCAGAGAAGCCCAGAAAGCCCTCTCCCCAGCCACATCCACCAGCTCCAGGGGAATCCCGAGGCCTTCCCAGGCCAGCCCACAGATATAATCCTTCCAGCGTGTCCTGGGTCGGTCTCCTCCATGCACAGATCCCCCAATTTTAATATAACCATATGGGGATCACTCATCTTACGTGGTCCACGCATGTATGACTGATGGCTATCACTGACTTACATTGGTATCACTTCTGTGGGCCCATCCATGATACCTTCACAGATTTGAGGTAGGGAGCAGTGCCTTGCATTGCAGGCGGCTCATGAAAATGACATGCCGATCTCTGTTGTCTTTTGTAGTTTTACCCAAATATCGGAATCGAAAATCGAATTTTTAGAGGAAAAAATCTGGATTTTATTTTTTTCCAAAATCGTGCAGCCCTAGTTCATTGTTTCGTTCAAGTTGAAATGTCTGACTTTTGGTCCGTAGTGAAAGCTGAAGAAACCAGACAGTTATTTGTGTCTTTGTATGCCACCATGCTTTTGATCATGATATAGTTGTCATTTTGTTTATTTAAATCTTCACCACATTAAATTATAATGAACAAAGTGAACATAATTTGAGTTTTTATCTATCAAGATGTAAACAACAAAACGTATATTATTATTGAAGTTATTTGTGGTTTTATCTGTTTTATTTTGTTGTCAGAATATGGCGATTACTTACCAAGAACAAAACAGAAATGTAGAGGTAGAATATTTAACACTAGAATAAAATCTTATCTCAACATCCAAATATACAATTAAATTCAGTTAACTTATGTTTATATTATGCATTTTAACAAATGTACCTCAAAGGAAACATCAAATTTTCATAGTTTTATATGTTAATTATTTTGTTAATTCACTAATTACTTGTTTGGTCTATAGAAAGACAGGAAGTGATGTCCTCTAAAGACCTCTTTCATATAGAATTCAAAAATGCCAAAGATATTCAGTTGATTGTCACAGAGGAGGAAGGAAACCAGAAAACAGTAAACGTTTACTTAACAAATTACTCATACTGATCATCAATTACTGTAGACTGTCAAATATTCTAGTTGTTAATTAATTGAATAGTTGACAGTTACTTGATTAAATGTTGAGGCTTGACATTAAAATTGGTGCTATGTGGTTCCAAGAATTTCCATTACGTTTCCATAGCGATGTGTCCTGCCAGTCGGCGGTGATGTTCATTATATAATTTTGTGTATGTACTTGTGTGTTTGCAGTGGCAGTGGGCAGCTGTGCAGCCGTGATGTGGCGTCTTATGCTTTAAGGAGTAAAGTTGATGGCTACTCAGAGCTGCAGTCATCTGTCCAGAAAGAGACCAAATATGATGCCTTCTGCATTCAATCCCAGAACCGTAAGCCTTTAAAACCATTCATCTGGATTAGAAAGGATGAACCATGTCTGCATCTATTAGAACTGATTACCTATGGATATCTGGCACTGATTGATCAGTCACTTTGATACGTTTACTTTTAATGCTGAATTAAAAGAACTGTCTAGTTGTATACCTTTCTGTCTGTCAGTATAATTTAATAAATAAATAAATAAAAACCCTCAGTGTTTTGATTAAATATTTAGTGTGCAGGATTGCGTGGCATCTCAGTGGAAAACAGCAGTGACATCAAATTACATAAATGATGAAATGATGAAAACAACATTAAAGATATAAGACAAAAATAATGTTCAAAACACAATAAGACTGCCGCTGAAAGAAAACAGAGTAAAGGAAAGAAATAGCCAAAATTCTGATAGTTGTTCCATGAAATTGAATTGATTTATTCCCAATAGACTATTCTCTTCATTTCTTAGTGTTTCTCTTGGCTTCACTGCTTCCAGTGCGTGTCTGTGGATGTACGATAATTTGTCAATTTCAGTCTTTGTGTTGCCAGTGTTAATCTAATCTAATCTAATCTAATCTAATCTAATCTAATCTGCCCTGGGCCTTCAAAATTAATAGTGTTGGCCCATGTAATTTAAACTGTATAGAACTGGGACTGTTTCTTTAACCAATCAGATTTTGATTTCACCTCACAGGGCCCGCTAGCTGGACCACAGTGTCTTCAGCATTTTTCTTTTCTCTGATTGGATTGTAAAAGCAAAACTTATGTGATATAGCTTTGGCTATATTCTTTTTGATTCATGCCAATAAAGCTAATTTGATTTGAACTGAACTATTAATACATTTTAGGTAGAATTCTTTACACCCACAATGGCTGGTCTGGGAGAGGAAAATTATTTGGTCTTAAATACTTAAAGGTCCATTTTCAAGGCTGACTTTTCCAACAAAGCTGAACATCATGAGGAAAGGTCGGCCAACCCTGATGCTAGCAGCTGGTTGAGCAGACATTCTCTGCCCTTGAGAATAAAAAGTTATGCCAGGAATAGGACTGGACAGAGGCGACTCACAGCCTAGGCCTCCATGGCTTCGAAAAGGCTAGAAAAGGATTTATTGATGGAACTGAAAAGCAGAGATAACCTCTATGACGGAGTTCATTGAAGTTTTCCTGCTCAAAAAAAAGGTGGATGGATTTTGTAAATAAATAATGAACATCTCTGGTGAGTATGATATGATTAGATAAATATTTATTCTGAACTGCTCCAGATGATGTACATGGTTGTGGTTGTAGTGCATAACTTTGGGGTTGTCTTACCTGGGTTTCTTGCTTTAGTAACAATGGTATTTCACCCTTAATACATGCAATGTATCTTTCTGTCTCTGTAATGCCACACCTTGTTAAATTGCATTTTTTGTAAGGTATTAATGGAAGATCTCCTTTGGGACAATTGATGGAAGCTAGCCATTAGCTAAAATCTGGAGAGCTTACATTCATGTATGAGAGCTTACATTCATGTATGTTCATTAATGCTCACTGTCCCGTTCAAACAAATAAATTGAATTGAATTGAGTTTCTGTAATTGTGATGTCATAGTGGTGGTATTAATGCTGCATTTCAGGTAACCCGTAACCACAACCCGTGTTTTTCCAACCTTCTACCAGTGAAAATGCACTGGAATGGCAGTCAAACCTGTGACTTCCCACCCGTGAACTCATACTAGATTGATGCACTCCCAGTTCCACGTTCTGACATCACATTGCCCGTGAAACAACAATGGCAGCCCCCAGGGATGCGGTGTTTATGCAAATTGTTTATTACCCCACCCCCCAAAGGAGAGGCAAGGGGTATTGTTTTTGGTTCAGTTTGTTTGTTTCTTTGTTTGTTAACACTTTAGCAGCAAAACTATTGGTTGAATTCATACCAAATTGGGTTTATAGATTGCCAGTGGCCCAGAATACATCTCATTACATTTTGGGAATCCCCCCCCCCCATTTACTTAGAATGGGCGCAATTTCAATGTCTGTAGCAGCAAAACTGTTTGTTAAATTCATACTGAATTGGGTTTATAGATTGCCAGTGACCCAGAACAGATGTGGTTACATTTTGGGAAGAGTGGGTCAAAGTTAACATTTTTTTATGAATTTGTGAAATCTTTTTTCTTCTCCCATTTACTTATAATGGGTGAAATTTCAAATGTCTATAAAAACATCCTCTTTGTTTCAATTTATTTCAAACTTGGCACATATATAGAGGCAATTGATATGCTGACATCAGCACACACATAAACATGATGGCATCAGCTGGATCTATGCTACAATACATGCAAGGGGTGGGGTTTGTTGTGCCTGGCACCATTTGTTTCTTTGTTTTTTGTTTGTTAACACTCTAGCAGCAAAACTATTGGTTGAATTTATACCAAATTGGGTTTATAGATTGCCAGTGACCCAGAATAGATCTGATTACATTTTGGGGAAAGTAGGTCAAAGGTAAAATTTTTAATGAATTTTTAAAATGTTTTTTTACCCATTTATTTATAATGGACGAATATTCAAATGTCTGTACCAGCAAAACTATTGGTTGAATTCATACCACATTGGGTTTATACATTGCCAGTGACCGAGAATAGATATCATTACATTTTGGGAAAAATTGGTTTAAGTTCAAATTTTTTATGAATTTTTATTAAAACAAGGTATTGTTCTAATGTTATTTATTCGCAAATGTTCTGCATAGTTTTCAGTCCGTTGAGTGCAAGAATAAATTAATACCAAATTCGTATCCAAATAATGTAACATAAAACATATAACAGCTTCTCTTTGCCTTATGCACTGCTTTTCCTCCTCTGTTTCCCTCAAATAAGTATGGAGTAAGCACCTCTGGTGATAGAAATGACTGTAAATGAGCATAAGCCCCATACAGTCCACCATGCTGTTTTTTTACACCTTGCTACCACAATTCCTTGCCCTCAGGCAGTTTGGCGTGACTTGCCTGGAACGCTACAAAGTCGTGAGTTGTGGCTTGAAGTTGTGATTTATGGGCTCAAAAACCTGCCTGGAATGCAGCATAAATCCACCTCGCCCCCACTGAAGGCACAGGTACCAAATACATGGCCTGCCACAGGAAAGAAATGTAAAAAAAAAAGACAAAAACTCACCTATAGTCCCAGATTTTTCCTGATTCCATGGTTGTTTTGTCATGTTTTTATTTTGATTTAAAGGATACATTGTCTGAAATTATATTCAGCAAGGCCAAATCAAATTAAATCTATTTAAAAGATGGTTTTGGGTTTTCAGTCGTATGTAATAATACATCTTCACACTGTGATCTGTCATAAAACAGGAAATCTTAATCAGAGAACATTCCTGTACACATCTGACAGCCCTGTTCAACCTCCTAAAACTGTCAAATGTCCTAATTCAGAAAGTTGGACATTCTTCCTGGATTTAGACATTTTGAGAATTAAGACACAAAATTCTTATTCAACCTGTCATTTGCTGGTGAAGCCCTGCCTTGTACTACAGACATAAATCTTTAAAATCCACTGTCATATATTGTGCCTAGGTTCTTTGTGAAAGGCTCAGTCTTTTCCAACAGAAGCTGGGTAATGTAGTTTTTAGTAAACCTTACCCAAAGTATGGAAGCTGTGACTTGGTGTTACTATATGTGGGGCTGAGTCTGCTCTGAAATCCCTGATGAAGCCTCTCCTTTCTGTCCAGGTGTTGATGGACTAGCTCATCCTTCACCTGCTCTCCCAACTGACACAAACTTTGAGTGGCTCTTTCAACAATTTAGCAGCTTTGTTTTAGGGTCAGAGAAGGATGATGCTCAGGTTCCTGCTGCACAACCCCAGGCTTCGTCTGGGTATCAGGTGAGTGTGTATTCTGATTCTGAACTTCAGTACTTCTACAGAATCAATCCAGTTCCTCAGATTATTATCATCGCAGTATTAAAAATGTCTGGTATTGGATGGTCAGATACAAAATTTTCAGTATTTCACAGTTGGTAAATAGGTTTGTTTCTGATCTAAAAATTTGATGTTGGAAAAAAAAAAGATGAGAAATAGTTATGGAAGCCACGGTATCAATATTGGTGGTGATATTGATCATTTTTCAATGAAACCCAACCCTAGGTTCCAGATGACAGCTTTTCCACTGATTAATGTTTTTTCAATGCACCTGGGTGTGTATGCATCTCATACTTTTGCCTGTTCCCTGATTCCGTCCATGTGCTGTGTCCTGTGTGTTTCAGTATGGAGATGTTCTAGAGAGGATATCAGACAGCGGACAGAGGGAGATCTTCTCTCTGCCGGCTTCTGCTGTGACTGCTGAGTGTGTGGATAACAATGCTGCAGGTATGAAGGTTTTTTGGTCTTTGTGCATTTTTATGTATGTATGTGTTTTGCACAATTTCCTCTTTTATTAATAATTTAAAACCACAAATAACCATCTAGTTTCTTCAGCTTTCACTTTGAACCTAACTAAACAAATACAACCTGATTTGACATTTATCCTGATAAATACTGAATTAACTATAATTACTGAAAATTCATATTGCTTAGTTGTGGCAATATGTAATACAGTCCAGTGTACTGCATTGTTTTGGAATCATTGGGAAGAAAATGTCAGTTAGCTTTCAGCATACTGTAATCAAATGGTCTCAAAGAAACAAGAATTTCACCCCCCTTCTACACAGAGGAGGGTAAATTTCTGTAAAATGTCTACCCTGTGACAGAAGAGAAGTAGGAGGTTAACACATAATTGACAGCTGTAATCAGTAGGCGTTGCTCACAATCAGTCAAGACTCTCCTTTTCTACTCTGTGGAACGACACAGAAACAGATGTCTTCCTTTTTCCACTGCAACATGAAATGATGTCAGGTCTGTTCCTTTTTATATTTGATCATTTATTTGGACACAGAAGAGAGAGCTGCAGAGTTAAGGGTTAGCTACTGAAAAACCAAATGAAGTTAATGGTGTTTATTAAAGCAATGAAAACACAGTTATTTAGGTACTCTAGACTTCATGTTTTCAAATGGAGAAATTGTCCAAATTGTACAAATGCAGACAGTATATTTTAACGCCTGAACATGAGTGTGGAAAAAAACCTCTGTTGCAAACATGGCAACAAAAGCTAAACTGCTTCGATTTAGCCCATGTTTTACTATGGAGACACAGTGCACTAGAGGGGTCTTTTTTGTCACTTTGCATACACCTGACATGTGACTCTGCACACATGCAGAACAAGTGAAAGGAAGCAAAAGCAATTTCTCAGATTCAAGAAAACGAGCCAGATCGCTACAACGTAAAATTATACAGTCCACCAGGGTTGTTTTAAAGAATGAGTGTAGCTGGTGGATGGAGTTAAAGCCAACATTTGGGTTCAGCACTCATGAAGAGACAGCGAACTTGCTACTATGAGGAATTCCCATTCTCACAATGCACTTAGTGTCAAAATTTACGAAAAGGCCCAAGTGAGTTGTTTTTTTTTTTTTTTTTTAAATTAATGATACAGTTGATACTGATACAGTTAAAGAGACAAGTAGAAAGAAAAACAACAAATAAACAAAAGACAAATCAAGCAAATAAACAAACGAAGAAAATAATGACAAACAACAATGACAACATCATATTACAATGAAAAAGATAATAAACGTAAAGAGCAACTAAGCAATATGGATTGATTAGGGGCGACAGGGAAAAGGGAAGGGGGGGTAAGTGAATGGAAGTGACAAAGGGGAGAGAGAGAGGGGGGAGAAAGAAAAAGTGAGAGAGCTAATAATTATTATAATAATTATAATAATGATAATAACAACAACACAATAATATATAGTAATAATGCTGATAGTCTTGTTTGTTAGTTTTACTGTGGCGGCAGTGGCAAGGCAAGGCAAATTTATTTGTTTAGCACAATTCATACACAGGGCAATTCACAGTGGCAGAGGCAGCCACAATAATAGTAAAAATTGGTTAAATAATTAGATTTTTAAATCAATTTATGTCAATTTCAGTTTATATTAATTAATTTAAATTAATATGGCTATGGGGGGTGGAGCCAAACACACAGAGCCCGAGGAGGGGAGGACACCATCACCTTCTCATACGAAAGCCAGCCACCCCACCCCCACCCCTCCAGCCCCGGGACCAGACGAGCTAAGACCAGCTAAGGGGTATTCCTCCTATATTGTTTGTTTGTTTTCCTTCTTTCCCCATTCTCCCCCTCTCTGTCTTATAATTAGTATTTTTTCCCTTTTTGTTTGTTTTTGTTTTGAAGATGGCCCAAATCTTGTCTACTTGATAGTTAGACCACTCTCAGACCATTTTGGAGAGAGTCTGTCCAATGGCAAGGGACTATTTTTGTTAGTTAGTTAGTTAGTTAGTTAGTTAGTTAATTCATCCATTCATTCATTCATTAACTTTTTTTTCATTTTTACAATATGAGAGATAGGGATGGAGGTACCCAAGTCAGCTACCTCCTGCCCTCGCCAAAGACTGTGGCCACACCACTAGGGGGCAAAGAGGCAGGCGTCCCCCAGCCCCACGCCCCACACCCCACACCCACCCCACACCCACCCCACACTCACCCCACACTGCCCCCCCCTCCCACCCCACCACCACCACCACTGCCTTGCAAGTATGATATTACCCAGGCTCTGGCTTTGGTTACTGATTTGGATTGGATTCTGGGTGGTTTAGGTGATTTATGAAGATGTTCCATGTTTCCTGAAAGGCTGATGTATTGTTTCTTTTACAAGCTGTTATTTTTTCTATTGAGTTGTGTTCTGAGAGTAAATTGATCCAGTGAGTGATATGGCAGGAATGTTTGGATTTCTAGTTTTGAAAAATTATTTTCTCTGCAATAGTTAGAGAAATCAGTAACAGGTTTTTGTGTTTAGTTGGAATTGTGATGTGTGTCTAGTCTCCCAGCAAGCAGAGTGATGGGGATGCTGAGATTCTGCAGCCCAAGATGCACAAGAGTTTTCCTGTAACTGTTGTCCAAAATGAAATAACTGGCTGGCAAGACCAGATGGCGTGAAGATAATCATCTCTGTGACCCAAGGTCAGAGGTGTCAAAAGTATTCCCATTCATTACTCAGGTAAAAGTATAGATACTAGGGTTTAAAAAGACTTCTGTAGAAATTGAAGAATCATCTCAAGCTTTTTACTCAAGTAAATGTGGAAAAGTACTGGTTTCAAAACTACTTAAAGTACATAAGTAAATGTGAGGGAGAAAAAATGCCATTAGGACAAAAGCTTACGCTGTACCACACGGGCCTATAGTGCACTACCCCACCTCCCCTAAAAACCTTTTTCTAAAGGCCATAATTACTATAATGTTATATTAAAATTAGGAATGCACCGATACAGGTACGAGTATCGCATCGGCTCCAATACTCAGTGTGTGTACTCGTACTCATAAAAGATATCCGATACAAATGCGCCGATACCACTTACAGCCGTTTGACATTCACAGTTCAGTGCAGCAGGTGGAATAATGTGTGGGGAGTGTGAAGAGTGTGGGTATTTTTCAAAATAAATGACAGTGATAAAAGTAACACTGACTGCAAGTAACGTTAAAGACACAGATAGATACAGACGCAGCGTTCTGTCCGTCCTCTGCGTACGTTCGATCCGTTTTCCAGGTGCTGGCGAATGCATACCCAGAATGAGAATACCAGCGGGAGTACGGAGCGGTGCGGACCCCCGCCAACGGAAGTGAAAACGAAACTTATCACTCATTTCTCTTTTCTCTACCTGCTGAAGCTAAGCTGTTAAACCTTACCAGCGAAAACGCTGCAATATTAGTATCACATTAGTGTTGCTTCTGTCACCTCCATGTTTGTTATTACTGACTTTCTTGTTCTTCTCAAAAAACTTCACTCTTCTTTGTAGTATTTGTCCAGTATGGTTAATTAAGAGCGGCGCCCCCTGGTGGATTAATTGAGAAACGCTCATTCCAACACATTAAATGTCAATAGCAGCCCTTTTTTCCAGTCAGACTAATGACAACGACAATAAAACACATTTACAAAAGGAACTAAGAACTGGAATGGGATTTTTAAGTACTTGTATCGGTACTCGGTATTGGCAAGTACTCAAATGTAAGTACTTGTACTTGTACTTGTACTCGTACTCGGTCTGGAAAAAAGTGGTATCGGTGCATCCCTAATTAAAATGTTAATGTTGAAAAATTTGGGACGCACTAGGCTACCTGATTCGTATAAGCCCATTGAAAATAAACGCACTTTAGTCCAATGCAAATGTATTAAAGAACCATATATGTGTCCTAACGAGCATGTGCTTCATGGAGTGGAAGATATGATGACTAGTTGAATATAGGTATTGGAATGGTGCAAAAAGTCAGGTGCGATGGATTGCGTACAAACCAATAGTGTGTCAGAATGATATATGTTTATACCTCTCATCCAACCACAATCAAATTCACTCTGTCTGGATGACGCTATTTATCTGGATATTTTTTTTTATTTGAATGACAACAAGATGGATTGAAATAGGAGTAACAAGGCTATTTTCAAATGTAAGGGGTAGAAAGTACAGATAATTGTGTAAAAATGTAAGGCGTAGAGGTAAAAACTTGTCTGAAAAATAATTACCCCAGTAAAGTGTAGATAACCAAAATTTCTACTGAAGTAAGGTCACTTACTTGACACCTCTGCCCAAGGTGCATTGTGAACAGATGTCTGTATTAGTCAGTCCCACTTTAAACGTTTTCCCTTGAGTGATGTGTATTCTGTGGATTGTTTCATATTCTATTAGTTGTACATTTGTATTGGCAATCATGGAAAAGACGTTTCAGTTTGTTCTGTAAACAAGCAAACTGTGTTTATGATGGAGTAATCTTCAAAGTTGTTCACCGTGAGGGAAGTGATTCAGATGTGAAGGCATGGAAAGACTAATGGATTAGTGATAATTACGTTATCACTCAGGTTTTACAAATTAAAAAAAAAAAATGTGGTGAAAGTCAAATGCTGCTTTAAGAATAATAAAGAACAAGGTGGAAAAAACCCAAAATGTTCTGTTCTTATTAGTAATTTCCAATTGCCAATTTTATTTATTGATTTATTATCTTAAAAATGTGATTCACTACTCAGAAACAAGCCCTTTCACTTTATTGAAGTACCATATTTCTGGTGTATAAACAGTGAGTTAAGATTGGGAGAGGCCATGTGACATGACTGCTATTGTAACACACAGGGTGCAAAGAGCAGCAGAAATAAAAGTGGAAGAGTGTTGTTTAGCCTGCAGCACTGTCCTACAAAAAGTGTGTGTGTGTGCGCGCACTTGTGCATGTGCATGTGTGTTTACATCACTGAATTATTTTGTTTTTATTTCAAAAAAAGAAAGAGAACACAAGAAAAGATATATATTAGGAGTGTAACAGTGCACTCATTTGTACTGAACCGTTTCGGTTCGGGGCCTTTAATACAATACGGAGGTTTACTGAACAAATACATGTAGCCTATGTGAAGAACGCAAACACTCAGGAAGCAGGGTGACTGTAAGCAGAACCCATGTGCAGGATTTCCCTATACACATTCTGCAGCAGTACCGCGGTGCTGCAAAAAACTCAAAAAAACCCTACTTTATTCTGAGGCTGGGGTGCCGATAAGGGGGTTAAACATGACATGACAACAGAGAGTATAACAGAGGCACAGAAGCTGGGTGGGACGTTCGAAGAGTGTTAAGTTTCACTTTCGGTTTTCTGTAGTTATGCAGCGCACACTCCATTCCCTGAACTGAGGGAACTGAGATTTTTCTGTACCATTACACCCCTCATATATATATATATATATATATATATATATATATATATATATATATATATATATATATATATATATATGCAAAACTACACACCAGACTGGCAAAAAAATTAACATTTCTTGCAAAAGCAAATTCTGTAAATTCTTCAAATGCTTTGCAAAACTTACATTTTGGCTGGTATTTGCTGATATCACTCAACATGGTATTGATGTCTGAAGCCAATATTTATCTTATGTGTTTTATTTATATATATATATATATATGGGTCATTCCAGAATTGGAGGACATTTGGGCTTCAAAATTCTTGAAAAATAAACCTTCACTTTTCTAATTTTCCATTATATATTCATCAATAATAGGTAATAAACTATCAAAGGCTTGATTGGCTCAGCTTACACATCAATGGTACAATTTTTATTACATGATTTATTTGGTGTTTGTAATACTTGGTGCAACCCTGTTACCAACACTAAGGAACCTGAAAAAAGTACATTAATTAATTTCTTAAATGTAATTCCTTTTCCATTAAGTAAAGAAAGTAACATTCTCTCTGAATAACCATTTGGTTTCACATATGACTTGATTTAAATTAATTTTAGCAACTTTCAAAATCTGCCTCGGCCAACTTTTCAATAGTGGCATGTTTCACTTTAACAATTTCAGGATTTATTTTACAATATTTACTCTGACACATGTTGCATATAATTACATAAACTCTTTAAAGGGCAATGGGTTGAACACTTTTGAGCTGAGAAAGTAATTTATGATTATTTTCAATTAAAATGATATGGTAACAGGGTTGAAAGTAGGGTAACAGGGTTGCATAAAGTAACAAGAATGTCTAGCTACATTATTTCTGATTATAGATCATTATATAAAAGTGACAAATGCTCAAGACACCAGAGTATTCTTTGAATAACTTTTAATACTTTCTGTCAGCACTGTTTCTCAAATAACACAACACAAAAAAAACAAACAAAAAAACAAAACAATAATAATAATAATGGGGGGGCTTATTTCAAGAAATTTTTCAGATTCAACTTTTGCCCTGATTTTCTGATGCAACAAAATGTTCTAAGCACTCCTGTGTATTTTTTTAAATTTTTTTTAAATTTTCATCCAAAAACCACCCCCTACCCCGAAAATTACTTTTTCAGCCCTGAAAACATGGGGTTTTTGGAAACTTTCAAACCTTCTTCACTTTTGATGAAATACAATGTAACAATCTGCTCATGCTGGGCCTTAGATGTTTTTTGTGAGACATGTGATGTCTTCAGAGTGCTTTGCACTAAAAAAGGTGTAGTGTAAAGGGTCAAATTATAGGTCAAAGGTCACCCAAATGGTCCAAATGCATATTTCATGGAATGAAGCTGTTAATGTGGGTTCTTCCAAATGTTGGGCTCAGGTTCTCTCCTCAGAACACATCTACTGACCACAAACAACTTCCATTCAATAAGACACATTAAACAGAACTATTCACTCATGTATTCTCCATACAGACATGTCAAAAAGAACAAACGGTAGTTTTATATGACTTTGACATTTACATGTATATGTCCTGTTGTGGGTGGTGCAGTGGATAGACCTGGTGCCTCACAGACAGAAGGTCCTGGGTTCCATTCCAACACCAGTCGATGGGGGTGGGACCTTTCTGTGTGAAGTTTGCATGTTCTCTCCGGGTACTCTGGCTCCTCCCACCATCCAAACACATGCTCTGATAGGTTAACTGGCTAATCTAAATCACCCGTAGGTGTGAATGTGACAGTGGTTGTCTCTTATATGTTCAGTCTGTGATGAACTGGCGAAATGTCCAGGGTGAACCCCGCCTTCGCCCATCAGTAGCTGGGATAGGCTCCAAGTGACCCCTGTGACCCTAGTGAGGATAAAGTGGGTTCAGAAAATTAATGAATGAATGAAGTGTTGGTGATTCCTTCCTAAATGTGTGCTAGTGTTTCCCGTCACGCTAATGGCGGCAAATTCAAATGTAAAGTACATGTTTTAATATTTAGTCTCTAATGTGTCTTTGAAAGGGCCAAAGGCCTGGGGGGGTCCCACCAGGAAACCAGAGGGAACAGAACTTAGGACAGATTTGATAAAATGTCAGAATGGTATGAATTTTTGAAAAAAACTAGGCATTTTGGTGACCTTTAACCTATAACATGACCTTGACATTAGACATTTCACTGTACAAAATACTCTTACGATACAATATGGCACTTATAAGATCATTAAATGGCCCATCATGAACAGATTTATGACTGCACTGGACAAAAGAGTGAAGAAGCTGTGAAAGTTGTAATTTTCAGAGTTAAAAAGTAATTTTCAGGGTAGGGGGGGGTTTTGGATGAAAATTTTAAAAAAAATGACACAGGAGTGCTTAGAACATCTTGTTGCATCAGAAAATCAGGGCTAATATGGTATTTGATATTAAGCCCCCCCCCCATTATTAACCCTTCAGGTAACGTTCTCCTGGCTTTACTCCTCTTATAAGCCTCTCTCCACTTTTTTTGTTGGGCACGCAGTCCCCTCTCACTGCGGTCTTTTTGAAGCAACTTCTTTCCTGTTTCTCCATCTTTCCTCCATTTCTGTCTTTCTTTTAGTAAACACTGTTGTCTCCTCTGTACATCAGCATCACACTTGGCACGGTGGCATCTCTGCTTTTCAGCAGCACTCAATGGTGGGCCACACTGTAAGAAAAAAATTATCTAACTTAATTTAGTGTCCCCTATTATGAATTGTAACTCATTGTTTATATATAGTTTGATTTATGTCGAGTTAATAATCCCATCAAGGTAGCTGCTGCAACCATAATCCATTTGGACTACCATTAGGAAATGAAAGGAAACAATACAGTCTGGAAAATTCAGGAATGTGTTTACAAGATGTAGATGAACTAAATTCTATCTCAGATAATGTAAATTATTGACTTGAACCATAAATAATAGTTTGTAAAGTCTGAGTAAACTGGAGGAGATGCAACCCTATTAATGTAGTGCAACCATGTTACTCTAATCACAGTAACAGGGTTGCGAGTAACAGGGTTGCAAATCCAGACTAATGTTATCTTTTTCTCAGGCATAGAAGCTAGCTACTTAGCTAGCTGTTACTGCTGACCAAGAGGACACACTTACTTATGTAAATAAGTAAAGAAAAAATCAAAAAGAATTTGTCTTATTCTATTAATATGGGTAACAGGGTTGCGTGAAGTAGAGTGAGACGTTCAATCAAGGCTCACAATCTTATGAAAATATGAAAAATAGAAGAGAGGACATACCTTTGCTCTACCCATTCTTTTGGAAGACTGTTTGATGATGTCAATTCCAGCATATCATGCGATTCACTGCTTTCTTCTTCTTCTACCATGCTAAAAGGTTATGGGTAACAGGGTATGTTGTGGGACACAGGTTCCATGCATAATAATTATTATTTAAAATATTATGTTTATTAAAAAAAATGTTCCCGCAATTACAAGAGACAGCAATGAAACAAGTCATACCAAAAAAAAGAGATTTAAATTTCATTTTAACTGTTTTATTTGAGATTCAATTTGGTCATCAGGGGGTTGGGACAAGAGAAAAATGGCATTTTAGGGGGTACTCCAGACTTATTTGGTATTTTTAAAACTATTTACAAACATTCTTTTCTCCCAGTTTTTTTAGATTTGGTCTCAGGACGAGTAAATTTACACAGAAACTCCATGTTTTAGTATTTTGTACATGAATTATTTAAAATTTGATGGGTGGGACGGGACGTCAAATATCCTCCAATTCTGGAATAACCCATATATATATATATACATATATATATATAAATATGTATATGTGTGTGTGTGTGTGTGTGTGTGTGTACACACACAGGGGTTGGACAAAATAATGGAAAAACCTAACACTGTGGCATCATAGAAGGTGTTTCCATTATTTTGTCCAACCCCTGTATGTATATATATATATATATATATATATATATATATATATATATATATATACAGTACAGGCCAAAAGTTTGGACACACCTTCTCATTCTTTGCATTTTCTTTATTTTCATGACTATTTACATTGTAGATTCTCACTGAAGGCATCAAAACTATGAATGAACACATGTGGAATTATGTACTTAACAAAAAAGTGTGAAATAACTGAAAACATATCTTATATTCTAGTTTCTTCAAAGTAGCCACCCTTAGCTCTGATGACTGCTTTGCACACTCTTGGCATTCTCTTGATGAGCTTCAAGAGGTAGTCACCTGAAATGGTTTCCTAACAGTCTTGAAGAAGTTCCCAGAGATGCTTAGCACTTGTTGGCCCTTTTGCCTTCACTCTGCGGTCCAGCTCACCCCAAACCATCTCGATTGGGTTCAGGTTCGGTGACTGTGGAGGCCAGGTCATCTGGCGCAGCACTCCATCACTCTCCTTCTTGGTCAAATATCCCTCACACAGCCTGGAGGTGTGTTTGGGGTCATTGTCCTGTTGAAACATAAATGATGGTCCAACTAAACGCAAACCGGATGGAATGGCATGTCACTTCAGGATGCTGTGGTAGCCATGCTGATTCAGGTTGCCTTCAATCTTGAATAAATCCCCAACAGCGTCACCAGCAAAGCACCCCCACACCATCACACCTCCCCCTCCATGCTTCACGGTGGGAACCAGGCATGTAGCATCCATCCGTTCACCTTTTCTGCGTCGCACAAAGACACGGCGGTTGGATCCAAAGATCTCAAATTTGGACTCATCAGACCAAAGCACAGATTTCCACTGGTCTAATGTCCATTCCTTGGGTTTCTTGGCCCAAATAAATCTCTTCTGTTTGTTGCCTCTCCTGAGCAGTGGTTTCCTAGCAGCTGTTTGACCATGAAGGCCTGATTCACGCAGTCTCCTCTTAACAGTTTTTGTAGAGATGTGTCTGCTGCTAGAGCTCTGTGTGGTATTCATCTGGTCTCTAATCTGAGCTGCTGTTAATTTGCGATTTCTGAGGCTGGTGACTCAGATGAACTTATCTTCAGCATCAGAGGTGACTCTTGGTCTTCCTTTCCTGGGGCGGTCCTCATGTGAGCCAGTTTCGTTGGAGTGCTTGATGGTTTTTGCGACTGCACTTGGGGACACATTCAAAGTTTTTGAAATTTTCTAGACTGACTGACCTTCATTTCTTAAAGTAATGATGGCCACTCGTTTGTCTTTACTTAGCTGATTGGTTCTCGCCATAATATGCATTCTAACAGTTGTCCAATAGGGCTGTCAGCTGTGCATCAACCTGACTTCTGCACAACACAACTGATGGTCCCAACCCCATCAATAAGGCAAGAAATTCCACGAAGTAACCCTGACAAGGCACAGCTATGAAGTGAAAGCCATTTCAGGTGACTACCTCTTGATGCTCATCAAGAGAATGCCAAGGGTGTGCAAGGCAGTCATCAGAGCTAAGGGTGGCTACTTTGAAGAAACTAGAATATAAGATATGTTTTCAGTTATTTCACACTTTTTTGTTAAGTACATAATTCCACATGTGTTCATTCATAGTTTTGATGCCTTCAGTGAGAATCTACAATGTAAATAGTCATGAAAATAAAGAAAATGCGAAGAATGAGAAGGTGTGTCCAAACTTTTGGCCTGTACTGTGTGTGTGTGTATATATATATATATATATATATATATATATATATATATATATATATATATATATATATATATATATATATATATATATATATATATATATATATATTTATTTATTTATTTATTTATTTATTTATTTATTTTATTTTATTTTTTATACATTTGTATTTTTGAGTTTTCTGCTCTTTCAAATACTGTGTGTATATGCAGTATAATGAAGACGTCATTTGACAGAAGGGGAGATAAATGTCAAACTAAATAGAGAATGCCATCTACTGGCCAAATTGTGGTTTTTAATTTCAGTATTGGCCCAAAATTGCACCCAGATTACATCCCTTCCATAAAGAAATAACACACCTGAAGTAGAAGAGCACCACTGGCTTTTGCATTTTTTTCTGAAGTATTGAAGTTCATTCACAACTTAAGAAATGGAGCTTATTCATTTGTTTCACTGTTCATGCAATAAAGGCACAATAGAAGAAGAAATTAACAGAAAATAGTAGGTTAAATTTTGGCACAAGACTTATCCATCACATGTACAGTTTTGATTGAAGTGTGATTAAATGAGTAACTAAATGTAAAGAGGGTAAATGCAAGTGAAAATAGATGATAGAATCACTGTTAGTGTTTAAGTGTTCAGTTGAAACTGCAGTAAGTAGATAAGATCACTGACAGAATTGTCAGCTCTGTGCTTTCAGTACCAAGCAGATCTATGATGGGTGAAGTGTAGCTTAGCTTAGCAGACTGGAAGTGATAGAAAAAACTGCTGGCTATACTCTTCCAAAGCACAAAAAAGAAAAGAATTCCAATAGTTAGTGCAAAGGTGGACAAATGTTAATAGGTTAGTGAAGTTAAAATCACCAGAGCTGACATCAGGGGAAAATACAACAGAATTAGAGAATACTAACCTTCCTTCATCAGCACGCATCTACTCACGGGCCATTTTATTAGGTACACTCAGTAGTAACAAGGAGTACCCGATAAAATACTTCTATGTGAAACTATAGAGTATAGCAGCATATGTGCGTCTGACGCCAGGTTAACACCTATCAGAAATTAATGCTGTTGGTCACATTTTCAACTTCCCTACACTCCTGAAAATACCCATTATCAATCAAAATCTTACATCATGGGGTATATTTTCTACAGCCTGTAGAGAATAGAGTGATGAAGAGATGCAGAAGTCTTGTTTCCTCCTGAAAGAGGAGAAGTTATTTGAATTTTTGTACATAAAATTGTAGTAGTTGATTGGAAGTTAATGTTTACATAAATGTATGTATTGTTGAGCGAAAGTGTCTTGCATGACACTAATGTCAAATGAATTACTCTTCCAAGACATTTGTCTGTGGCTGAGGTATTACTGATGTAGTTGTGGTGTTGCTTCACAGCATTCCTGATGGAGCAGAGCAGTCGGTGTTTCCGTAGTGTGGACCTGCAGCAGGACTGCAGGCGTCTGCCACCCCTCAGCGTGGACGCCTACACTAACATCCAGCTGCTGGCCGTGAGTCCACATTTACTCCAACACAAACTGTTCATGTAAGCATCTAGGGCCAGATTTACTAACACTCTGATAATTCATTTTACTAAAGAGGCACAGACTAATGTTAGCTCTGGAAAGGTGTGGAGAGAGTTATTTTTGCACCAGGCATATTTATCAGAGTTTACCTTTCAGAGCACGATATTCAGGAAAAGAGAGTTGTTCAGTGATTCATGCAATCTGATTTACTTTTGTTTATAAGAGCTAATTTACTACCCATTGTAACATTATTTAGCACATAAAAACTTATCTTAAACCATTTATACACAGAGGAGGCACTGCCAAGAACAGGAAGGTTCAAAGAGAGATTATTCAATCCACTTTTTTCACATTTATTTGGAATGATAGAGGAAGGCCTTAGCAGAGCAGGTCTATTCCTAAACAGTCCGCATATGCATAACGTTGCCAGATATCCAAGAAATCACACATGGGTTTAATGAAGTGTGGCTTTCATATGGTGTCAGTGCTATCTTTACATCATGTCACCTTATTTCATTTCCTCAGTTGTGAGCTTTTCAGCAGTTCCCTCTGTGTCCACGTGTCTTCGGACAAAGTGGGGATAAAAGTATTTTAAGGTTCTGAAATAGTTATTTTCATCCTGTTCTACTGCAGAATATTTCTCCTTTTACAGCCTCTCCTTGGTCTGCATTGATGTTTCCTGAGAAAAACAAATGCATAAGACTTCCATGTATATTTGTCACATTACTGTAGTAAGCTGTCTGTGTGATTACAATCCCCAGGTGGTCAACAGGTATGTAACTGTACAATTTGGTGCTGTGCTAATTTTCATTGCTCTTGGTTGTTAATGAAATGAATTGGCTGCATCTGTGTGCATAAATCTGTAAATTAGATCACCTGCAGACATGCTGACTCTCATTAGTGCCTTTTCTGAACTATGCCCTTATACCAGTGTACACTGCTTACTAAATCTTGCCCTAGATATATACTTTTAACACACTACAGAACTTTGAAATATGCACAAAGCATCTGCAAATATAGTTAAAATGACTAAATGTGTTTTCACTCCACAGGGGAAGAACAAAGATGCAGTGGTGAGTACAACTCTTTATTAAAGGTGTGGGAAACATTCGTGACCAATTTTTCATCAAATCTGTAAAACCTCAGTCATATTCTCAGTATCATGAATCTTTAAGTCTTTCTGTGATTACTCACCTGAATGTCTTGCATATGCACAGAGGGAAGGGAGCTCCTGCTGTTTCCGCGTCGTGTCTTTAGCAGCTGCCACTGGGAGGCAGCTGCGTAAAACTCTGTTTCCCACAATGCACGTCGCGACAAAATTCCTCAGATGCCCGAGTTTCCTCTGTTTGTAAACACATGGTTTGTTTCTGGTGGATGACACTTCAAAATTGTTCACCGTAATGCAAGAGATTCAGGTGAGTAATCACAGAAAGACTTACAGATTCGTGTATCACGAATCTGCAAGTCTTAGGCTATGACTGAGGTTTTACAGATTTGATGAAAAATTGGTCACAAAAGTCTCCCGCACCTTTAAGCTCTGACCCTGTGCTTGCAACTTAATGGAATACTGCTAGAACTATTAACACACGCATGAAGATGGTTTAGACTTGACAGATCTTTTACTTGTTAAACAAGTATAAGAACAACAAACAACTTCGCAAGACAGTTTTAAGAAACAGTTTAGGTTCTTTTTTTTTTTTTTTTATCTTGCTTTTAATAATTTTTTTTTTTAAATGACTTTTGATACTACTTTTATTTTAACATTTGAATGATTTCATTTTAAAATCTACCCAATTGTTTTTAACACTATTTTTAGCTTACCGGCCGACAGGCCGTGAGCTATTGTCATCATGCGGCATCTGTCGTCGTCTGTCGTTCATCATCCATTAAAAAAATTTCAATCGTCTTCTTGTCCGAAACTACAATTCCGATTGACTTCAAACTTGGTATTCAGCTTCTTTATGATGATGTCAACAAAAGTTAGTGAAATTATTTGGATCCGGATCTGATTCTGGATTTGGTGCCACTTTGAAAAATTTCCCCATTATAAGACATTGGAAGTGGATCGATGCAATAACTCAGTAAATATAAATGACATCAAGCTGAAATTTCTATGCTACAGCCCTGATGGGGAGATGACCAAAACATAATGTCCACATGCTGATCAGGATCTTTTTCTGGATCCAGGAACTTACGGAAAATTTAACATGGGCTCTTATGGGGAAGAAAGTTTCAATCATCTTCTTCTCCAAAACTACAGTTCTGACTGACTTCAAACTTGGTATACAGCTTCTTTATGATGATGTCAGCACAAGGTATTGAAATTATTTCCATCTGGACTTGGTGTGACTTTGAAAAATTTTCCCATTGTAAGAGATAGGAAGTGGATTGATCCAATAAATCTGTAAGTATCAATGATATCAAGTTGGAATTTGAATTTTTTATAGATCTGATTGGAATATGACCAAAACATGGGCTATTTCTGTAATATAATAAATACACATAACTGGGTGATAGTAAATGGCATCTGGATACATTTCCCAAAGCTTTTAATTTGGCCGGTAAGCTACAGGGCCATTGGTCCTATTTTTTTATTATTTTTATAAATATAGTTTTTTAGATTTATTTTATCTCTTCTTCTTCTTAGCCATCAATGGCAGCTGGTGAAATTTTTTTTCGGGATCTGAATAAAGTAGTTTATGTTTGGAAAAAACAGATCTATGGTGCTCAGGTTGGACATGTTCCTGTGAGTGTGTCACATGGTGGGGGACTGTCACATCGACCACAGGGTTAACCACTGGGATGAAAGACAGGAAGAATTACAACTGTCTCATAACTACAGAAGAAGGAACTGATTTGCTGTTGTCACACTGGTCCCATCTGTAATGCATATGTCCCAACACATACTGCAGCTTTTGCAGCATTTCTTTAGTTTCAATATAATTTACTTTTTTATGTTGAAGAAATATCTGGATTGTTTTTTTTTTTTTTTTTAAATTTCATTTGAGTGTTAGATTGAGGTTTTTTTTTTCAAAAGATGACTTTTGCACCGGTAGATTTAGCCTTTGTATTCATTCACTATTATCCCTATAACTGTTATAGGTAATGATAGTTTTCATTAAATATAATAAAGGGGTGACTTAATAGGTCATTCTAAATCGCACATTGGTGTGAATGTCAGAGTGATTGGTTGTCTCTCTCTATATGTCAACCCTGTGAGGAACTGGCAACACACACAGCCCGAATCACAACTGATAAATATAAATAAATTATATAATATAAAAAGCACATCCCTTGGTTCTGCCAAACCAGAAGACTAAATCTAAATATCAATGAACTGTTTCACACTGACATAGAAATGTAGACATTAGTTACATCTGACTGAATCTGAATCTGACCAGCCATTGATAATCAGCACCATCAGTCACATATTTACCCAAACCCCCTGTCACTGCTTACCCACAGCCTACAGATTACAGAGGAGGGGTAGAATTAAATTACAACATGCTGAAATATAGTTACACAATTCACAACCAGTGACGCCATGAAGCTGTCACACACTGCAGCTTGGAATGATGATGGAAAAACGTTACAGTAATCAGCCTCTGTAAGTAAAGGTGTCCTGTTCTTTCAGGTCGTCCCTGTGGAGGTGGGATCTATTGTGTTGCAGTCACTAGATGGGACTAAGATTGAGCTGGAGCTCAGTGGTGGAGAGGACCTCCGCCCGGTTCTTGTGAGCCCCAGTGTGTGTGCTAATGTGGTGCTGAAGGTGAGTGGGCCGACACAGGGATTTAAACAAGTTATGAAAGAAGCTCCACATAAAACCAAAGGACCGATCAGTCATTTGTGTCCCCCTCAGGTTGTTTATGCAATCACACACAACCCAGCTGGAGAGATACTGAGTGCCATGCTGTCTCTGGTCCTTGGATTTGTCCAAGAAGCTCTTCTGCCTCTGGAACAGACATTTCACGTCATGTTTGTCCAGGTGGGGACAACCATTTTCTACACATGATAAGATGGAAACAAAGGGCACAACATGCCACAGATACTTGAGTGCTTCAGACTGGTTCTCTCGTTAACAGTCCACATGACTGACATGCTGTGGTTTTTTTCTGTGGAACAGGAGGTGGTGCCACAGCTAGCGGTCCGTTCCAGTGGAAATCCAGGATATGTGGTGGGACTGCCCCTTGTATCTGGACAAAGAACAGCAGAATATCCTTCAGATACATCCATTCTGGGGCCACACGGTGGTGGAGTGCATGGATTCGATTCTAACCGGAGACCTTTTTGTGAGGAGTTTGCATGTTCTCCCCGTGTTTGCGTGGGTTCTCTCCGGGTGCTCCGACTTCCTACCACCATCCAAAGACATGCACTGATACAGTAGGTTAATTGGTTAATCTAAATTGCCCATAGGTGTGAATGTGACAGTGATTGCTTGTTCGTCTCTATATGTTCAGCCCTGTGATGAACTGGTGACTTGTCCAGGGTGTAGCCTGCCTTTGCCCATAGGTAACTGGGATAGGCTCCAGCACCCCCTGCAACCGTAGTGAGGATAAAGTGGATTCAGAAGATGAGTGAACGAATGCATCCATTCTATCTGCTTCCTTCATCTGTTGGCCAAAGCATTTCACTTACACCTCAGCCTTTGTAGCAACTGGTTTAGTATGTTGATTTCATATTGATGAAGCTGTTCCAGACGAAAGATAACCAACATGAAAGAAACATGGTCATGACTACCAAACTGTGGTTTTATGTCAGAGGCCATATAACAATTGTGATGTGATTGAGTCAGTCTTGCAATGAAAGACATTCTCAGACAAAACTGTCATAAATTTAGGATAAAAATAATAGTGTGACTGACCTCAATTTACAGTATTTCTATAAACCAATAGACACATGGAAGGATTCACTGATCAATATATACTCATGTAGCAAAATAATGCTTCCCATTAGCTCATTTCTGAAAAGTGACTCATCCACTAAAACACACACATTTTCCCTCTAAATGGCATGAATTGACTTTCTCTGTCACACAGTCATAAAAACACATCTGTCTGCCTAGCTTCAGAAGTGCATTGTGAGTTATGCAGTTATCGTTAATTTAGCCGCTTTGTTGGTATGTTTTGTGATTTTCCAGACCCCTCTAGTAACTCTTTATCAAAAAAGTGACTGGTAAGAAATCTGTCAACTTTTTCTGGTGCTATTGGAGACTTTTGGAGACTCTGATGTGAAAGCGCATATCATTGTTTGTCTAAAACAAATCTCTGCACTAAATACAAATCAGTCCCATTGCCATTGACAGTTTTCTCTATTGTCTCTTTGTGCTCCATTTAGATTGTTAATGTAGACTGAAAATTAAAAATTTTGTCATTCAAAATGTTCATGTTTTACTGTGACTTGTTGTAGGCTCTGAAGTGGACCATAAGGTTAAAAACCAAACCAAACTGCAGAAAAGGAAGCTAAAAACTAAACAAACCCATAAATAACTAACCTAAGTAACTCCTCCAGAGTGTCTCTTTTGGGTCACTTTAGCCGGTCCCCAAGCCAAGATAAAGGACAGTTGGAATTGGGACATTAAAAAAAAACTAAAATTGACAGTGTATAGTACATTTGTAGTTCTAAACATATTTAGGGTGTTTTTAAACTCACTTTTTGTCTCAAACACAATGTTATTCCTCTCCTGCATCCTTCAATACAATTACATGCTCATTTCCAATTGTGCAAATTAGGTGATAAGGTCATTTAGCAAATCTGACTGAGTTTTAGGACAGACAATAGATACTTTCACTCCTGAGGATTTGGAAACACTATCCTGTCCCAGTACTTGTCCTTAACAGTTGTCCTCACTGGGATTGTTAGAAGCATTGACCCCAGGAATACACTGTCCCTCCTCTACAGTGGAGAGCAACAAGACTGTCTTCAGGGTTCATATCTGCGCTCCCCTGTTCTGTTTGGGCTTGATTCTGCATCTGGCTGCACATTAAGGTACAATATTGTCCTTGTTTGGACCAATCCCAGCACTGTAATCTTTTGTCTTAAAGTGTAGCTGATGATGACTTGTCTTTATCTCTTCAGACTGGAGGATACCTCCAACTGTTCCCTAATCTCTCAGGTGCTTCTGGATGTTCTGCGAGGCCAAAATTATCCCTATTATGTGGCTTCCTTCGGAAACTCCCCATTAGATAATCCACTGAACTGGGTGGCTATCAAGAGCAGCTTCAGCCCAGGGGTGAGCACTGTGTTAGGAAAGTTCACTGCCAGATTTCAGACAAGAGGCAGTGATTCTAAAAGAACATTTTCATTTGCAGGAAACCCAGAGCTGCAGCATTCCACTGTCACTTCATTTAGAAATTGAATGGACTAAATACGGAACCCAGGTGAACCCGCAAGCTCAGATTGTGAGCGTCAGAGAGGTCATCCAAACAAACAACAGCATCTTGGTAAGACTCAGTGACTGTTGACACACTAGTATTCCACTACTATTCTGAATTTCAATGGGGCCATGTTATTGGAGAATTGACCAACTTTTCAACAACTTTTTCTTTCTTTTTTTTTTTTTTTTTAGTTCTTTTTATTGAAAGAATTCAGTTTTTTTTTCATACATTGAAAAAACAAACAAATATACAAACTATACACATCCAGAGAGTGGGTGTAAAAAAACAAAACAAAAACATTTACAGCAGCTCATAATGGTCCTGGCATACAGGATCTCAAAGTAAAGAATCAATGTATAAATAAAGATAAATAAAAACAAAAACATATTTCCTTTAGAGGATTTTTGGGTTCATATTCATGCATTCATCTCAGCAAAATCAGATCTCAAAGGCCTCACATATCTCACCCATCTCTCCCAGTGTTGCACAAATACATCCATCTTCCATCTTTCCATCCTATAAATTCCCATGGTGATGTCTATCCAATTATTTATTATTGGTTCTTCTTGTGTCATCCATCGTTTAGTTATTGCTTTTTTTCCTGCAGCTAGTAATATGCTGATTAAGTATCTGTTTATGTTTTTGACCTCTGGAGAAATGTATCCCAAATACATTGTTTTGAAATCAAAAGGTAAGTAGGTATTAAGAATGATTTCTATGGCTTTATGCATTTCTTTCCAATAATGGTTAATTTTTGAGCATTCCCAGAATATGTGGAAATGATGTGCGGTGTGGCAACCACAATTCCTCCAGCATTGTGAATTCCCATTTGTATAGTGTGACTTATGGCTAGGGGTAATAAAGAAACGAGTTACGTTTTTCCAATAGAATTCTTTCCATAAGTGAGACTTTGTACTTTTCCATTGAAATTGGCAGATGTTTTGCCATTCTTTATCCATTATTGTTAGGCCTCTCTCTTTCTCCCATTTGTCTTTTATGAATCTTGTTGAGTTATTGTTAAAGTTATGGAGACTTTTATACAGTTGTGATATAATGTTTCTTTTCACATCTGATTTGTATGCTTTTATGAATAGCTGGATGATACTCTCCTTTTTGATGTTTTGGTTGTGATAGTTCCTTAATTGAAGATATCTATAGAAACCTTCTTTTTCCAAAGAGAACTTTTCTTTTAATATTTGAAAACTCATCATTTCATTTTTCTGTATGATGCTACTCAATGATGTTATACCCTTTTTAATCTACAATTTAAATCTGGAGTCTAATTTATTTGGTAGAAAGTCAGAGTCATATGCACACCAACTGAGAATTTTAATATCTTTTACTAATTTATATTCTTTTATTGTCCCTATCCACATTCTTAAGACAGATTTTATCCATTGATTTTCTATTTTGTCTATGTAGTCCTTCAGGTTTTTATCAGGTAATAATGCTTGAGTGGGGATGTCAGATAGTATTTTACATTCGATGTCTTTCCATTGTGCTTCATAGGATGGATTACACCAACATAATAATGCTCTAACCTGTGCTGAAACATAATAATTTTTAGGGATAGTAGCCCCCATCCTTCATTTTCCTTTGGCAGTTGTATCAACAAGTTTTTCAATGTGTCCATGGCCCATTGCATTTAAAATACATCTGAGGATCAGCTTGACAGAATGACACAGAATGTGGCACAAATATTCACTTGGATTCAGCTGTGCACTGATTAGAATTTGGTGGCTAAAGGTCACAGTTGATGTTGTCACTAGTCTACAAATTTTTGGAACATTTCTGCTTCAGTGATAAAATGTGCTAAATCTTAGATACTTAGATGAGGTGAATAAGAAAACAAATATTTTGAAGTCAAACTGGTAGCTCATGGAAGTCCATTTAATTTGAGGCATACCCCTTCTTTCAGTGATTCATAGAATTTTGACTCAGTTTGACCCTGAACCGTATCTCAGAAACTAGAGCCAGCAAGTCATTTGCTTTATTAGGTTCTTTGTAAGTGATCCACATCTGGTTACATTGCTTTTATTTTAGAAGCATTTTGGTATTAAACCAGTAATTTTAGCCACAAATACTAGTAACTGAAAGACCTGCATGAATGCATGGATGCATCACACTGAACTTACAATGCCTGTTATTACAAAATGTGGTTTACTGTATCTAAACTCATACAAAAGCCCAGTAACATACAACAGTAGGTCTTAAATATTTCAATTTCAAAATCAAACCTTACAGTCAAAACCTAACAATGCAATGACATGCATGCACCATTTAAATGACATACATATACACTCAAAAAAGAAAAGTAGACTAAGGTCACAGAAATAAACTGTGCCTTAGTGCAGTGTGTTCAGTTTTATTTATTAGTAGTTTACTTGTCAGTTATTAAATTACACTGAGGACAACCAAACATTCATTGTGACATTTATCAGCAGCCTATTTTGCTGCATTGTAAGCAACATGTTGTTACTTCCTCTTCTAATTAAAATTTTTTATCTGCTTTGGTCTTAAACTGTGCAAAATTTAGTTGACGTTTATCCCACTTCCTGTACCACCATATTGGCCTTTTCAGGATAATTTCAATAATTAGTTATGCTTCAATGCCTATGTATCTTCACTCACTATCTTTTCCCCCTCACTTCTCAGTCACTCCTATCTTTCTGTCATCAGTTTTAGAAAAAACAATGCGTCTTTTCTACATCTTGTCTAATCAGGGAAGTTAGTTTTTAGTTGTAGCTGCTGCAGACATTCTGTCAAGTAGAAGTGTTTTCACACAGTTGTGTTGCCAGATGTAGGTTTGTTTCACACTTTCAGTAGAGAGTGTTATCTCTGTGATTGCAAGAGTTTTTGTTTTTGGATAAAGACTGTAATAACAAAATGTTATCCAAGAAGTGTGTTGCAGAATTGCAAACAAATGGCAAAACAGAAAATGTGTTTGTACTTGTGATGCCTATACAAGACCATAACTGTCTTGTGTATTTATTCTGAGCACTTTACAGAGCATAAAAAAAGATTTTTATTTAATCTGTATTACCAATTGTCATTTACAAATTTTGTTGTACTGTAGTATTTTTGCAATATCAGTATATTCTATTCTGTACATGAAGAATGCTAGTAGTTAATGTCTGTAAATATGACTAATATCGACAAGAAGTGTTAGTTAGCGAGTGGCACTTCTGCCATCACAACACTGTCTCTACACAAAAGACGACTTTGATTTGAAGTCTGTCCTCTTTGTTTATTTTTGGCATTTTACTGCAAACAAACCCACATAAAACACACTGAGACCTATATCCTGCCTTTTGGACAGCTTCATTGAAGCCATTATTTACAGGTCATAGTGAAAAAAACATTATTCCTCTCAATGGAAATGAATGTCCTTCTTATTGCAGTGTTTAATAGACGCAATGACCTCTCTGAACTGCCTCTGGGTCCACAGATGTATTGGTATACATGTACATGCAAATACACATTAAATCAGAGACAACAGGTGTTGTTGCAGGTTGTGAGTGTGTGTGCGTGTGTGCGCGTGCTTAGGCCTGTCAGTTATTACACCAGTCATGTCAAATGTTTTTAGAATTTTATTATAAATTTATAGTTACAATTGTCTTCCTTCACTTGTATAAAAATAGATGGGTAGAACAGAATATATTTCATCATCATTAATATTTATTTTTGTTATATATTATTTGTTATAATTTATCACTGCTCTTGTTTATTGATAACATCTCACTTCTTTTGCTCAGTCCAGTGGAGACTTAGTGCTCTAGACAATTTTATTTTGGTAAAATTTCTTAAGGTACTGACACAGTTTGCCTGGTCTACAAGTAAAATGCCTCCAGAATTAAAGTATTGAAACCAAGAGTCAATCAAAAAGAAACAAGTCAAAAATGCTGGTTAGTTGTTTCCAAGACACAGTCTTGGATCAAAATGTGAAACTCTGACAATTAATGAGAGGCTTGGTTTTATTCAATATTTGTGTCAGAGTGACCAGATCAATATATATGTGTGATAACACTTAATCAAATACATTGAAAACATCAGCTAACCAGCACTTTTGTTATTTTTCCAGTTCATCTTATTAAACTATGCAAGATTTAACACTTTTAATCTCTGAGGAAGATCATTTCTAAAATATTGCAGATCAGTGAGTATAAACTTGACACCTCCTTACATGAAGCCAAGTGAATAGACAATATTAGTGGGACTTAACTCAAATGCAGTGGCAGTTGCTCGTCTTTCAGAGAGGGGAAGCTCATTGTAGGCTTACATAAAAAAAAATGTCAAGTTATTTAAACATAAATTCGGCCCTCTGTTCCTTTTTAAGAAAATGGTCAGTGACCTTATCGTACCAAGTAAACAAGAAAACGTTGAAATTATGTTAAATTGAAACAAGGAAGTACAATGAGTGTGTTTTATTTACAGTGCAATAAGTGAACAAGTAATTTTGTAGTGGTTTCTCTCTTGATTTCACAAGCAGAATGCGAAACGGTATTAAACTGAACTCTGTCAAGTGAAGGAGTAGATCTCAAACTAGCTGTCAATCAAACAGGATTCAGCCTTTCAACTGGTCCTCCAATCAGCGCGTGGAAGCCTGGTGTCCAGCCTGACCGAGGTCCGCCCACAGCTCCATTCACCCCCAGACACGCTGGGCGTCCGGGGGCGGGACAACATCATGGCATTTATCCAATTACCGTCAAGTTTTGAGGCAATGAAAAAAACTGTTCCACTCAGTCCCATTGAAGTCCATGGACGCCGGGCGTCTACGGGCAAATGCATTGACCATAGATCGTATGAGAAAACAGCGCAACGCGAATGTATGACAAGTGAACAACATCGAGTCCATTGATTTGTGATAAAGCTGATTCTGAACGAACTCATCTGTGAGATGAACGTGTTCTGACACATTTGTAGTCAATGAAATGTCAACGCAACTGTACATATTTAACTAATGTTTGTAATTTTAGGGGAAGCCGGGCTTCCCTTGCAGTCTATGAGAAATCGCCACTGCTCAAATGTCACTAAACACGTGCCTTCTTGTATCTTACATTTACTTTGTTTTGTATAAGTTCAGAAATCATGATTTGACGTGATAATATTTTCAACTGCATCACCCAGTCTACATCTGACCAAAGTCGGGCCCTCACCCTGCATTTGGGAGAGGCAGCGTTATACTGATGCGATGTCACACTAAAGTATAAACATGAAAAACATCGACAGAAGCCTATTTTGTACATTGTAACTGAGCTCAGTAACTGAACATTATCATTTATATTTGTGTGGTGGTGTTCTTCAGGTCCAGCTGAGCGGAGGGGCAGGCGTCCTGCCAATCAGAAACTCTGTGGCATTCATCCCAGTGTCTGCCACTGCTCTTCCTGGATACAGAGCCATGCCCACCATCAACGTCAAACTGCCCTTTGACTTCTTCTTCCCTTTTGAATGACTCAATTCCACAACTGCACAGATTCAGTATTTCACTCCCTATTTATGACCCCAAACAATGTTTATCTGTGTAAATAATGTAGATGTGTGAAAACATGTTTCATAAATGAAAATATTTCATTTATTCAAAATTTCAAGTAAAACTGATTTTTCTATACAACATATTGTATTCTGAATCATCATTTCATTCTAGTTCATTTTTATATACATGTTATCAGACATGGTAATGTTCCAGCTATTTATATGCAGATGAAGGGAAAGGCCTCAAAGCTTTAAAAAATCATGTCCAGCAGCATCCAAATGTCTGAAAATCATCTGCCACATGCACACCTCAAACTGGTTTCTATTGCCGTGTTTCCACTACGTGGTATTGGCTCGACTCGACTCGACTCAACTCGGCCATTCCATTATGAAAAAGGACCTGGAATCTGGTACCTGGTACTAGTTTTTTGGTATGACTTCCACCGAGGTTCCAGGACTGGGGACCAGATACTAAAAGGTGACGTGTAAACACTGCAGACCACAGATTGGTCGGAGTTGTCTCTGTGACCCGCCGTTCTACAAAAAACAGATGCGGAAGTTGACAGTAAATATAGCGGTAGGTTAATCCACATGATGACAGCCCGCAAAACTACACCATGGTTTGTCGAAGAGATTCAGATGTAAAAATTCAGCATGAGCTTGATGAGACAACAGGCAACGAGTGAGTTTATCAGCAACTCTCTGAGCAGACAACACGGAAGTAACGTGCCGCATCGCTATGACGTCTAGGTACTGCAAAGTCGGTAGTATCCTGTAATGGAAACGGTCTCCAGGAATAGGACCTGGTACCTGAGTCGAGCCAAGTCGAGCCGGTTCCACGTAGTGGAAACACGGCATATGACAACTACAACAGAAAGCCTGCATAAGTTAGTCTAAAGGTAATGTGCCAAGTAGTACAGAGTATGATTACGAGCAGTGGCAACTCAGTCAGATGTAAAAAGCGTATGAAGGCATGAATTAAACCCACGTGGTGTGGAAATGCAGAACAGTGACTTCACAACAGGCTGATGATTCAGTAATCTATGCCATGCTTCTTCAGGAGCACTTGGAGTTTCTGGTTCTCTTGTCCCTACAGCAGATGGAGATGGAAGAGACACAGAGGGTGGGTCAAGGACATCAGAATATTTACACTATTTATTTATTAGGATCCCCATTAGCTGATGCAGGGCATCAGCTACTCTTCCTGGGGTCCTCCTATTCCAAACAGACATACTGTATCAATTTACAAGCATAAAAACAATGTGATTCACCCTTACATTTCCTTCTTAAGAACACTCAACAGTCAAACAAAACATTAACAATAATAACGATACTGCAAGATAACATTAAAAACAAACAACCCCCCCCCCAAAAAAAAAAAAAAAAAAAAAACCTCCCGAAGTAATAATAATACTAGAAGCACTCGGAGAGCGCAGACCTCCGCCAAGGCTGATCAGTGGCCCCTTCCCGTGGGCCCCCCCCACCCCCGATCACCACCAAAATTTAATCATTTCTTCCTTATCCCATTTCCAACAAACCCTGAAAATTTCATCAAAATCTGTCCATAACTTTTTGAGTTATGTTGCACACTAACAGACAGACAAACAAACCCTGGCAAAAACATAACCTCCTTGGCGGAGGTAATTAAATAAATAAAATAATAATATTAAATAAATAACACTAGTTTTAGCTCTGTGAGGACAGGGACATTAGAAATATCCCATCCCAGACTCCCACAAGTCTCTCAGTGAAGGGTGTTTCTAACTTCATGGAAATGAAATAAAGTCAAACTTATAACCAACATAACTGACATAAAACTAATCAGTGTAGCAGTACTTGTTACTGTTTCAGATTTAAGGTAATGGATCTACATGAGGGTGCATCACTTCCTTAAAAGTTCAGTGTTTGGATACTAATATGACCCTAATCCAGTGGTCCAGCTCCACATCTGGCTGAAATAGTTATTGATTTGTTTGACTGGACTTGAGGCTTGTTACCTGCTGCCTCCATTTAGCTGGTTTTGGAGTTATTACCCTAAGGATTCACTTACTTTTCCCAGCAGTACTGTGTGTGTTTAATGGATGTGTTCAAAATTTTAAAACTAAATATTATAACTGATATGTGTAACTTGGTTAAGAACATTGTGTTTGTACTTGACATAGATGCAGATCACATTTTATGACCTATTCATGTAGAAAACTAGAAATTATCAATGGGTTCATATACTGTTTCTTGCTACTGTACATGATGCCAAAATGAAAAATGGTTCTGTTCTATTAGTATCAGCATGCCCAGATCCACCTAAATGGGATGCTGCCTTTTCTAAATATACCAATTAGACCTGTGAATTTTCTGCCTTAGCGAATCAAAAGTTATACCAGCTATCATGCTACTGTCTTGCTAATGCTATACTGCACAGACTAAATATTCAATCTTGAGGCAATCCAGTAAATCTATAGAGGTGCTACATATTTTGCATAGCTGTCTGTGAGCAGAGGCAGATTAACTGTAAAAATATGAAGGAAATGATGCAACCTTATGCAGAGTATTGGAAATCTGAACCCAAGTTGATTGAATGTGGACAGAGTATGAGGAGTCACCAGTTTGTCGTTGCGCTCCTGTAGCTCTGTGACTCTCTGGACGAGGTGGTCATAGCTTTCCTTCAGCTTGTGGAGCTTCTGGTTCGCACGGGTCTTCACTGAGACCAGGATCCCTGCAGCACATTCACAATACACAAGAATACAGTCAGAGTCCAGCTTGCAACGAGAGTGAGCAGTGAGCAGGGATTCTGCTTTAGGAGGGTCTGCAGTGCATCTCTAGAAGACGGTGTTCAGTTGGTCCACATTACTATCTCAGGAATGGGTTGACAGAAATTCACAAACCTTTCAACACATATGCTCTTTGGGAGGCCAGGTTGAACAAACTACATGATAGTGATCATAGGTAGAGTATTTTTGTGACCTCAGAAACTCATATTTGCCTTTAACTGCTATAAAGTGAGAAATGTATGAACAGATTGTAATGCAAGAATAATTGATGAATCTGATATTTATGGTTCCTGTTACACCTCTTACAACTCCAAATGCCATTTATTGAGAACCATGTCCCATATTTTAACTTCAAATTGAATACAAATGTGAATGCAATTATATGTTAATGTGATACTAGGAGGGTTTCCATCAAGGTGGTCATAGCTGGTCAAACTGGATGCAGTTTTATCCCAATTTTCAGAAAACGAAAATTGAATTTTCAGAAAAGGAAATTTTATCCCAATTTTCAGAAAACGAGCAAAAGAAAATGTGAATGTGTCTCTTTTCATCCATATGATGAATTTTTCAACTTTAGACACATTAGATGTAGTATTCTGTACGATAACATTCAACCTGGGAGGTTGACTGAGGAGGTGACAGAGTAAATAACCAGTCCATTTTACCCATTGTGTCCAAAAACCTGAAGCTTGCTTGACCTTTGCCATCTGAACCGCTGAACAATGTCTGACTCACTCTTACAACACTGTCAAACTTCCCTGTCAGACTTAGACTTTATTTGTCCCAGAAGGGATATTTGTTTCCATATGACTGTACATAGGATTTGTCACAACAACACACACATCGACATCAGATAGAAAAGAAAAGCACACAAGAAAGACACACACATCACGAAAACACTTAGTTGTGGCAGACATGGCAACAGATATGGGAGGTGGAGAATATCAGCAGGGTCTGTTGTTTAAAGTGGCTATGGCTGCAGGGATTTAACTCCTTCCCAAGCGAACTCTTCTGAAGGATAATGTCTGGTATCTATGGCCTGAGGGTAGTGGGATGAGGTACTGATTGAGTGGGTGTGTCCTGTCCTGTTCTATTGAGACTGCAAAGTGTCTTATGGATCTGTTGTTGAGTTCTGTGAGGTTAGGTGTGGGAAGACCGATGATTTTGGTGGCAAGGTGTGTGATGCGGGCTAGTTTTGTTCAGTTGGTGACTGAGATCATGGAAAAGAAGCATGCGGAGCAGTAGAGGAGGACCGGTTGGATGATGCTCTTGTAGAGAAGTAACAGTAGGTGGGAGGCAACACAGAGGGCTTTCAGTTTTCTGATTACTGTCAGTCGTCGTTGGCTTCTTTTCTGAATGTCTGTGATGTGGTGAACAAAACTGAGTTTATTGTCCAATGTTATTCCAAGGTATTTAAAACTGTCTACAGTTTCAACTGTCTGGTTGTCAGTGATGGTGGGGTACTGAGGTGAGGGGGGGGCTGAACACTATCTCTTTGGTTTTACTGACGCTGATTTGAAGATCGTTGTCAAAGCACCACTGGGTGAAATGTGTGACTGTGTTGTGATAGTCCGGAGTAGAGTTGGTGTCAGAAAGAAATGTGAGGATTGCTGTGTCATCTGAATATTTGAGATATGTGACAGTAGGTGATGGGCTTATGCAGTCATTGGTGTATAGAGTGTACAGGAAAGAGCCCAGCACACATCCCTGTGGAGCTCCGGTGTTAAAGGTGAGCACCGGGGATGTGGCTGAGCCCACTCTAACTCTTTGTTTGTCAAAGCCTTTTGTCTGACATTTGTTTCTGCAGCTCTTCATACACAATGGCATTTTGTTGTCATTTTCATATGGTTTTGCATTTTTTGGCAGAGACATATACATCGTTTTTATAAGCTTTGCTTAACTTTTTTGGCATGTGTCATAGAGGTAACTACACATGGTTTAGAAACTTCAAAGACTTACACTGGCAAACAAATCACATTTATGCAAAAAGTCAATTTGTGTCACTGCCAAAACTTTTATCCATGACTGCATTCAATGTACATCACAGTCTCCTGATATTTTGACATTTTCCCCCAAGGACATTTTTTAAGTGCACATTGAAAATTCACACAAGAACAACTGGCAGAAAGTCAAAAATGATACATAAGACTGTAAGAACTGTGAAACTTCAGCATCTGTTTACTATATTTACTTAAAAAATACATTTATGGCATTCACATGCTGAAAGTCTAACCTGTAACCTGCAGAGTTTATTGTGCATACTTATTTTTAAGTTAGACAGACATATCAAAATTATACAGCTCAGCATTGGTAACATCATCCATATTGTTCAACACAAACTCCACATGTTGTTTGATGAAGTTTGGTCCCCCATATGCAACTCAGAAAGACCATAGTCCATCCACTGTTTTTAATGGAGTAAAAATTGTGCTAAATCATCATTTAACATATAGTTTACAATTATTCTGTAATAAAAGTATATGTAACTGAAATATATATAAGATAAAAATACAATTAACTTTGCAAGACACATGGATGTCAGCACCAAGTCTCATGCCAGAACATCCAACAAAAAATAAAATGAATATATTTTCTGTCAGACTGGTGGAATGACTGTTCTTGTTATGGCGTCCACACCTTCTACATGTGCACTCACCATTGATAATTCTAGCCACTCTCCAGAGTCGCAGCAAAATGAGAAGACCCATCCCATCAAAGGCATCCTCTCTAAAGATGAAGACGACATCAAGCACGAAGGACACGATCACCACCACGCCATCAAACACTTCAAACTTGTGCTGGAAGAACTCCAGGCGGTAAGCATACAGCTTTCCAACCAGTTCCACCATGAAGAAGGTGAGGAGGGCCAGGCTCAGGTAATGAAAGACCTGCAAAGGAACATCAACTTATGGAAACTGTACAACCAGATTGTAAGGTACCCCTGGTATTTGAAAAAATCTTTTAATTTTAACCTCCTGAGACCCAGGACAGTACAAGTTTATACTTTTTTTTACATGAAAAACATGTCTGGAGTGAAAACATGGAACAACCATTTTACATTTTTTTTAAAAAAATGTCCTTTGCAGTGGACAGCTTTTTTTTAAACCCTTAAAAACCCACAACAATTTCCAATTATTTTTTTTTCTCTCCCAAGTGATTTATCACTATTTATTGCAATACAGGGTGTCCCAAAAAATGTATACACACTTTAAACAATTGTAAAGTAGCTGTTTATTAAAATTCATTTAATTTTCAAAATGTAATAGAATTTACAAACATCATTTTATTGTTTTGTCTGTTCCTCCTGTTCTCAAACTGACGTCCGTTCTGGTCCAGACTCTGCTGACAACGCCAAGCAATGGAATCGCATGCATCACAAAACAATTCCCTTGGTATTTGTGTGATTTCACGTTCAGTGGCTGCTCTCAATTCAGCGACTGTTGCAGGTCTCATAGCGTGGACTTTGTCTTTTAGGGATCCACATAAAAAAAAAGTCTAGTGGTGTGAGGTCTGGTGAACGCGGAGGGTATTCAACCAAACCCCTCCGTCCAATCCACCTGTTTGTCCAGTTCTCCAGACCTCACACTACTAGACTTTTTTTATGGGGATACCTAAAAGACAAAGTCTATGCTATGAGACCTGCTACAGTCGCTGAATTGAGAGCAGCCATTGAACGTGAACGCACGCAAATACCAAGGGAATTGTTTCGTGATGTGTGCGACTCCATTGGTTGTCGTTGTCAGCAGTGTCTGGACCAGAACGGACGTCAGTTTGAGAACAGGCAGAACACACAAAACAATAAAATGATGTTTGTAAATTCTATTACATTTTGAAAATTAAATGAATTTTAATAAACACCTACTTTACAATTGTAAAGTAGTAGTTTAAAGTGTGTATACATTTTTCTGTATTATCCTCTACATTTTGCATTTTTCAGTGTAAACCCCTGTATTTTCCTATATTTAATTCACTGATCATGCAGATCTTAAAGCTCAGAGTAAATTTAAATGTTATTATATCACATTAGGAAAAAATAAGGAAAAAGTGACTTGTGTGTCCATCCAGTCGTTGATCAAACTCCATGGGTTTTACTAGTGAATCAGTCTTGTAGAAGATGACAGTCTTCACATTCACTACGGAGCCTCTAAATGCCCAAATGGGTCATATGTGAGGACCGTGAAAAGATGACAAACTACTTTTACACCAATTATTTACATGTATTGATACGATTAGTGGATCGACAGGTATTAAACATTCACATCAGTAGATTGTTTAGGTCAGTGTTTTTCAACCTTGGGGTCGCGACCCCACGTGGGGTCGCCTGGAATTCAAATGGGGTTGCCTGAAATTTCTAGTAATTTATAAAAATGTAAAAAAAAAAACAACAACTTGCTAATAAAAAATTTATGGTGAGTTGACAGAGACAATCCCAATACATAAAAGACATGACAAACTGTCCATAATAATATACATTATATAGACTAAATGTCCTCTAAGATTAATGTTTATTTGTTACATAGTATAGCAAACATGACCAAAAACACATTAATTTTAGAAAAAAAAAAAAAAAAAAGTATTGTTTTGAATGTCTGGGTTCGCCAGAAATTTGTGATGTTAAAACGGGGTCACAAGCCAAAAAAGGTTGGGAACCACTGGTTTAGGTGGATCGTTGATGTTTAGGTCTTCATAGGTTAAATAAAGCTGTGAAACTCGTCCACAAACATACAAAAAACTAAGTGTCTTGGGAGAATGAAGGTTATTGTACAACCCTAATTCAGAAAATGTTGAGAAGTATGGGACGTCAACTTGTAGGCAGCACATGTGGCTCCAAAATCTAACTGTGCTTTTCAGGATAAATGAAGCATCACAAAAGAAACTATGACCTTCAAGGACCTACACTGAATCTATACTTTTCATTTATACCAAGAATGTGTGGATGTTTGACACTTATGCTGAAAGTGTTTGAAATTAAAATTTCCTACTCACCTCGGGAGCAAGATGGCCATGTTCCAATTCAATAACAGAGAGATCTATGAGCAGCTCTGCCAGAACAAAGATGGCATCTAGGATGACCAAACACACGACCAGCACCTGAAAGCAAAGAGTCAAGACAGATGGGTCTCCTTTACACATGACTTTCATTTGACTGTAGAATTTTTTTTTTTTTTTTTTTTTTTTTTTAATGATTATTATTTATTTTTGAGCCGGAGGTAACCATATTTTGACAAATGGAATGGGATGTAGGTTTGGGAGCATGAATATGTATAGCTCTAAATACACACACACACACACACACACATGCACATACATACAAATATATATATATACAGGGTGGGGAAGCAAAATTTACAATGAACATTTAGTTGTTCTTTCTCAGCAGGCACTACGTCAATTGTTTTGAAACCAAACATATATTGATGTCATAATCATACCTAATACTATTATCCATACCTTTTCAGAAACTTTTGCCCATATGAGTAATCAGGAAAGCAAACGTCAAAGAGTGTGTGATTTGCTGAATGCACTCGTCACACCAAAGGAGATTTCAAAAATAGTTGGAGTGTCCATAAAGACTGTTTATAATGTAAAGAAGAGAATGACTATGAGCAAAACTATTACGAGAAAGTCTGGAAGATACTATTAATAAAATAGAATAAAAACATTTTCTATTATGTAAATTTTCTTGTGGCAAATAAATTCTCATGACTTTCAATAAACTAATTGGTCATACACTGTCTTTCAATCCCTGCCTCAAAATATTGTAAATTTTGCTTCCCCACCCTGTATATAATCAGTGGCAGCTGCTTGTCCTTCAGACAGGGGAAGCTCATTGTCGGCTTACATCAAAAAAAATTGTCAAGTTATTTAAACATAAATTCGACCCTCCTTTCCTTTTTAAGAAAATGGTCAGTAACCTTATCGTACCAAGTAGGCATCTTTTCCAGGGACTTGACCAGTGTCCTGTCAATGACCAGCAGAGGTGGGCTGTTTAAATTGCCTTGGCCCATTGTGTTGCGAGTGTAAGACTTCAGCCTTTTCAAACAAGAGATGCTCCTTTCACTCCGACCTAGCCGACAGTTTGATTGATTTAACTGTCTACAAAACGATATTAAACTCGAAGAAGAAATGATTAAATTATGTAACTGAAACAAGAAAATGCTTAAATTATGTTAAATTGAAACAAGGAAGTCCAGTGAGTGTGTTTTATTTACAGTGCAAGAAATGAACGAGTAATTTTGTAGTGGTTTCTCGCTCGATTTCACAGCAGAATGCGCGACGGTATTAAACTGAACTGTGTCAGTGAAGGAGTAGATCTCAAAATAACTGTCAATCAAATGTGATTTGGCCTTTCGACTGATCATCCAATCAGTACGTGGGATTCTGGCGTCCAGCCTGGCTGAGCTCTGCCCACAGCTCCATTCACCCCCAGAGATGCCCAGCGTCCGGGGACGGGACAACATCGTGGCATTTATCCAATCACCGTCCAGTTTTGAGGCAGTGAAAAAAACTGTTCCACTCAGTCCCATTGAAGCCCATAGACGCCGGGCGTCTATGGGCAAATGCACTGAGCAGAGATTGTATGAGAAAACAGCGCAATGGGAATGTATGAGGAGTGAACAACACTGCGTCCGTTGCTTTGTGATAAAGCTGATTCTGAACGAACTCATCTTTGAGATGAACGTGTTCTAACACATTTGTAGTCAATAAAATGTCAACACAACCGTACATATTTAACCATTTAATTTTCGGAATTTTAGGGGAAGCCGGGCTTCCCTTGCAGTCTATGAGAAATCGCCACTGATATATATATAAAAATACTCAAAACAATTAGAACAAGCAATTTCTATGATATGTATATATGTATGTATGTGATATGTATGTATGTATGTATATGTAAATATCAATATGATAAGTAAAATAAATATATATAGATAAGTGTGCAGAAATATTATTATGTATAATTCTAATTATGTGGTTATGTCCACGGTGCGATTTGCTGAGGGGGATGGGGAGGATCAACCGCCCCCCTCTGGTTTCCACATCCCTACTTCTGCTGAATGAATTTTACCCTCCCTCATCCCCCCTCTGTTTTTTTGACAAATCGCACCCCGGTTATAACTTACATTTTACATCGGTCAAAAATGCTATTGCAGGGATTAAAGCAAAAATTTTTCATCTGACTGAAAATTTTCTTCTGGTCAAAATCATTGGCCACTATTAAAAATGATGCAATACAATACTACTACAGCGTACAAGTTTATATAGTCAAATTTGGCAATACTGTAAAACCCACTGAATGGGAGAGTGTACAGGTGTAGAAGATTAGTAACATGGATAGAAAAAATGTCATGAGTGGTATTGGTGGGGGGTCTGGGGGTCCTCCCCCAGAAAATTTTTAAAGCTTCAGGTCAATTTTGGTGCTCTCTGGTTAATTTTAAAGGTATGAAAACCTTTGAAGCAAGTGAAAATAATAACTAGAAGAAAAGCTTACTGCAAAAAATGAGAGAAAAACTTTTTATTTAACAATTTAGGAACTCCTAAAACATAACTCCAACTCCAACAGCACATGAATTTTGGGGAAAATGTCTGTGTAAATGTAACCCTAACCAACTAATCTTCAGCTTCTCAGATTGATGGCGGATCAGGACTTTTTTATTTACCATTGGAACCATACAGAATTTTCTTGTGGCAAGCTACGCACATGCAGGCACCAGGCTGCTTCATTTTTTTGCACCATGATCTAATTGGAGTTCCATCGTCTCCCTTCTCATCAAGCCACGCCCACCTCCATCTATTTTTCACGCATCTCTCAATAGTTACCACTTCAGCACCTTCCTCTACAAACGTGTCCATGATGTCGTATATGCTAGCCAAAATAATCTGTACGTCGTCAAACCTGCGTCCACAACCCCCCCCCCGCCAATATCATGTTCTGATTGGAAGAAATTACGTCAACTGAAACAGAAATTATATTCCGTTCCAGATCCTCTCTGAGGGTATTTAAAATACAGTGGCTTTGCAAATAGCAAGGGTGTTACTCATTCATTCAGTTTTATCTTCGTACTGTACCACACAGATAGAAATAAGATGCTAAACGGGTCAAAATAAAGCACTTCCGCAGTCGGGCGCGCAACCGCGTGAGGCCGCGGCGCGCACAGCCGCACGCACGGGAAGGGCACATACACACAAACAGAAACACACACACACACACACTAGTCATATACCGGCAAGAGGAGATAAGCTATGAACCCAAACATGAAGATCCATGTAGATCAGTTGTGTCTTCTTCCCTTTTCGCTGTGGTTCTTTCATAATGAAAGCTTCTTGTCTGCACTAAACTACAGTTAGTCTGGAGGCTGAACTTCGGTAAAGCTGAACTTGTCCATGTGTTTCTGAGGCACAGAATGAGCAGCGTTTCCTTCCAAAGAGAAATAGTCATCAACCTGTCCTCCCGACATAAAAATAAAGAAGTCATCTTATTATCATCACTGTTAAACCTATCAGCCCCCTGTGCCCCCTGTGCCCCCTGTGCCTGTGTTAAACACCTGCACACCCAGGACAGGATCGACTGGACTCCGCTGAACACGTGGGGAAGTTACTTCAATCTGACTTTTTCCCCCCCTCAATTTTTCCATTTGACGGAAATCCGTTGTGGTGACGGAGAACTTTAATCCCTGTGCTATTGCCAATATTGTATCCATGTCACTAGCAGCTGCTCATAACTCACCACTGTTGGCTAGGATTCAATGTAGTATTGTAGGTTATTCATTTTGTGTATTATTCACAATACAGTTTGTTTAATGTGGATAAATCTAAGTCATGAGTTTAATTTAAGCAGGTTTAAACGTGTTTTACAACTCAGTCCAGATTGAGAAGGAGGAAACCAGAATGGCAGTGATGTTAATGAATGTTATCTTTAGCCACATGTGTGTTGAGAATGGAGGAAACAGTACAAAGCAGTGTCTCTGTTGACCGCACTGACACAGTCTGGCCTGGATGTACCTGGAAACGCTCAGAGCTGTAGAGCCTGCACAGGGACTCCCTGAAGGTGAGAGTGGTGGGGAACTGACCGGTGGCCGGACTCAGCTCCTCGCTGGCTTCGTGTAGCTCCTCTTCCTCCCACTGACCCGGCTGCTCGTCACCCACGGTGGTGAAATACCTCAGGTACTGAGCCATGACTCAGGCTCTGAAGGAAACAACCACTTCCACGACTTCAGCTCACCTCTGCGAACAACACAACCACCTCATTCATTTTCTGTTTATTCAGGAAATCCCAGGTGCTGTCACCTGGGAAATAGGACTACAATCCTTATCACCATACAAATTTTCATATCATCTTGTACATTGTGTTAATTTTTTTTACTTCCTGGCACATCTTTTGTTTTGTCAAATAAGAGCCCAGATTGTTGTCTTTTTTATTCAATGTTTCACATAAATCAATCATCAGGCTAATCAATGAGTCAGGTTAGTAGTCTGTTTGAATAGCCTATAATGCGCTTGTTGACTTACCTGCATGTTTTACTTTTTTTGATGATACTGTGTGTAATTGTACAGGTATATGCCTGAATGACCACATTAAGCTGCTTGCATTGACAATATATATGATATCTGAAACAGCTGATGTCTTATATTGTACTATTGTACTATGATTTACTTCATCTATCTATCTATCTATAAAATGAAAAAGAGAACCACTTAATCATTTGTTGTGTCAATATGTCTTACTGTTGTATCTATTAAAGGTTAAAATTAGTTTTGATGATATGAAAGAGTGTGGCAAAATAAAAATAATGCATAATTCCCCTCACACATTAATATTAAAAACTAAATGACACTGTTTTAATAAGCATGAGTAGAGCTTGGCTGAGTGGGTGTTTTTTTTTTTTTTCAATCTTATGAACGTTTCTGATTTTAATTTGCTATTCTCTGGCTACATGAACTTAGTAAATTTTGTGTGCAAAATATAAACTGAAAAGTGCCCTCTTTCATTGATAAGAAAAATAAATAAATTGGTCATGAATTAATAAATGAACCTTTCGGCAACAAAAAAAAATTACTTAGCTACTCAAACTCATTTTCAACAAGTGGTGCCAAGCACAACTAACCCCGCCCCTTGCATGTACTGAATCTTATTTTTTGGCATTGATCCAGCTGATGTCATCATGTCTATGTACAGTATGTGCTGATGTCAGCATATCAATTGCCTCAATATATGTGCTAAGTGTGAAGTAAATTTAAACAAAATTGATGTTTTTATAAACATTTGAAATCTCACCCATTATAAGTAAATGGGAGAAGAAAAAAGATTTTAAAAATTCATAAAAAATGTTTTACTTTGATCTACTTTTTCCAAAATGTGACCACATCTATTGTGGGTCACTGGTAATCTATAAACCCAACTTGGTATGAATTCAACCAATAGTTTTGCTGATACAGACATGTGAAATTTCATCCATTATAAGTAAATGGATAAAAAAAAAAAAGATTATAAAAAAATTCAAACTTTGACCTACTGTTCCCAAAATGTATTCAGATCTATTCTAGGTCGCTGGCAATCTATAAACCCAATTTGGTATGAATTCAACCAATAGTTTTGCTGCTAGAGTGTTAACAAACAAACAAACAAACAGAACCAAAAAAATACCCATTTCTCCCATTTACTTATAATGGGCAAAAGTTCAAATGTCTATTAAAACATCAATTTTGTTTAAATTTACTTCACATTCGGCACATATATAGAGGCAACTGATATGCTGACATCAGCACACACATAGACATAATGGCATCAGCTAGATTGATGCCAAAATAAGTTACAATATGTGTGAGGGGCAGGGTTTGTTGTGTCTGGTACCACGCGTTTATTTTGTATTCAGTACATGATGACTTATTTAATGTATATTTCAAAAAAAAAAAAAAGTCATGTACCCCTTGGGCTTCTTCCAAGTACTCCTGGGGGTATGCATACCCCACTTTGGGAACCCCTGCTCTAGAGAAATAATCTTGTTTTTCAAGGAAAACCTAGATTAACTAAATTCATTCAATATATTGCCCAGCCCTTGTAAGGTGTAGAATGTACAGATATTTCTGTTGAAATGGAGAAGGTAAAAGAAAAAAAAAGTTGATGAAAAAATTAATTCTCCAGTAAAGTCCAGACAACTGAAACTATATTGAACTACAGTAATGTTGTATGTATAACTAACTCACTTCTGACCTCTAGCTTTTAGACTATGGTCCAAATATGCCAAAACTAGGAAAAGAACTGTTAAATTATCCTAATATATGACAGAAAATAATACAGATTAACCAAAATATCCATAAAAACAAAATGTGTACCATATATTGTAAATTACACGACAATTTAATATTAGATTCCAAAAATGACCATTGTTGTTAAATTAAATCAGCTTGTCCCAGCTATGATGACAGCTGTTTTTATTGTCAGTGTTTTGCAATTGCTGTCAGCATCCGGCCACATTACTCCACATGTTAGACAATCTAAGTTAGTTCTCCTTTTTATGGTTGCAACATATTTTTGAAACAGCAATGATTGAACCACTGTAGTTACCGGGAAAAGCTAAGAGACATCTGCAGAATATCACCATTCAATCTATGCCTCTGAAGTCCTTCTGCAAACTACTGTATCTACACAGAAGTGAAAGAATCTAAATTCTTTAAAATCACAAACAAGGATGAGAAATCATGAGAAAAATGTTCAGAACAGTCCAAAAATAATAAAATCACTTTTTATTTTACGCTCAAAAGCTGATTTTGGTCCTAAAAAAAGCTGATGACAATTTTTTTTATTTGAATGATTCAGCGACTATACATCAACATGAAAATTGCATAATAGATGCAACTAGAGTTTGTCCATCCAGTCCACAGGTTTTGTGGATTTTGTAAAGGCATTGGACCATATCCTTCTAGGTCTCCTGGAAGGGATGCTCCAAGACTATGGGGTTCATGCACCACTGCTACAGGTTATTTGGTCCCTGTTTGAACAGAGGCAAAGCTTCATTCAGATTACCACTTGTAAGTCAGACTTGTTACTGGTGCAGGTTGGACTCATCCAGGACTGCCCTTTATCACCGATTATGGACAGAATTTGTGGGTGCAGCCAGGGGATGGGGGGTGTCTGATTTGGTGACCTCGGGATAACAACTCTCTTTTTTTGCAGATGATGTGGTCCTGTTGGGTTCATCAAGCTAGGATCTCCAGTTCTAGATAAAAAACAAGATGAGCACCTCCAAGTGTGGAAAATGGAAGAATGCAGCTTTTAGGTTGGGGAAGAGTTTCTGCCAACAGGGGAAGGAGTTTAAGTATCTTGGGGTCTTGTTCATGAAAAAGGGAAGGATGGAGCGGGAGACTGACAGAAGACTGAGTACTGATCAGACATGGCGAAAAGGCGAAGCTCTGAATGTAGTAGTCAGTCTACGTTCCTCACCTATGGTTATGAGCTATGGGTAAAGACCCAAGAACAACAATGTGGATGCATGCTGTGAAAATTATTTTTCTCCACAAGGTGGGTGGGTGAGGAGTTTGCCCATCCGGAAGGGGCTTCAAGTAGAGCTGCTGCTCTTAAACATCCAGAGGAGCAGCTGAGGTGATATGGGTATCTGGTCATTACGCCTCCTGGATGCCTCATTGGTGAGATGCTTTGGACATGTCCAAATGGGAGGAGATATTGGGGAGACCCAGGACAGCTGGAAGGATTAGATCTCTCAGCTGGCCTGAGAACGCCTCGGGTCCCTCTGGAGAACCTAAGAGGTGGCTGGGTAAAGGGAGGTCTGGGCTTCCCTGAGGTTTCCACTGTAAAAGCCCAAAAAGTCAATATAAAGTAGGGATGCACTGATCCAATACCAGTATCGGGCATCGGCTCCAATACTCAGTGTGTGTACTTGTACTCGTACTCGTAAAAGTAATCCGATACAACTGCACTGATACCACTTACGGCCTTGTGACATTCACAGTTCAGTGCAGCAGGTACGAGGAGGAGGAAAAATGTGTGGGTAGTGTGAAGAGTGTGGAGATTTCATGAAATAAATGACTGTGATAAAAGTAACGCTGACTGCAAGTAACGTTAAAGACACAGACAGATACGGACGCAGCGTTCTGTCCGTCCTCTGCGTACATTCCATCCGTTTTCCAGGTGCTGGTGGATGCGTACCCAGACGGAGAATACTCGCGGAACCGTGGAGGTGGAGGATCTGTTCAAAGAGCCACTGTGTGAGTTAGGGGAAAACTACTGACAGATTTAGGACAACTACCCAGGGCTGGGCCGGTTTCCATCCTACTGATAATATTATGGGGGTACGGAGCGGTGTGGACCGCCGCCAGCGGAAGTGAAAACCAAACTTATCGCTCGTTTCACTTTTCTCTACCTGCTGAAGCTTCGCTTTTAAACCTTATCAAGAAAACGCTGCAATATTAATATCACATTAGTGTTACCTGTGTAGTCTACATGTTTGTTATTACTGACGTTCTTCTTTTCATTAAACTTTACTCTTCTTTGTGGCATTTATCCAGTATGGTTAATTCAGAGCGGTGCCCCCTGGTGGATTAATTGAGAAACGCTCATTCCAACGCATTAAATGTCAGTAGCAGCACTTTGTTCCAGTCAGACTACTGACACCGACAATAAAGCACATTTACAAAAGGAACTAACAACTGGAATGGGATTATTAAGTACTCGTATCGGTACTCGCAAGTACTCAAATGTAAGTACTTGTACTTGGTCTGGAAAAAAGTGGTGCATCCCTAAATAAAGGAAATAAACTAAACACTAAATCATGAGACAACAGGTGGGTTATTTTTCTACAAATATTTTCTAAAAGAAAAAAAAACCAAAAACTTCAGTTTGACTCGAGGTTAAAGATCAACAAAAAGATGCAAAATAAAATCGACCAAAGAGAAAAAAGGAACAACAAACAAAACACGCAAAAATGTAGAAGTTGGTTGGACTCATCTGGATGTAAACCTGACTTTAACCTGTATAAACTCAAAACTACAGACTGTGAGTAGGACCGGGTACAGAAACCCGGTCCAGTCCGTTAGTGAACGGGTTAGACCTGGTCGGTTCGGTTCGGTCCGGCTCTAGTGCGTCCTGATACACAGTAAAGAAGGAGCAGAAATATGGGGTAAATTCTAGTTAAAGTGTGTCCTCCTGTCCAGGAAATGTTCAATTTGGGGTTGAACTGATTTAACTAATCCTCGGGTGTAAAACACAGATTTATCCTGTTTGTGTTTTTTAATAGTTAAACATGATCTTACTCCTTCTCTCCATTTCTTAATCAGGACGCGGAGACTCGTGATGAAAACATCCGTTTCATTTGTTTTTGCCAACCAAGCATTTTTTTTTTTACAGACAGTATAAAGTTTAGTAGTCAGATTTCAGCTCCAGTTCACTGACTTGTACCCGGAGAAAATGTGACGCACTAGTAGAATAAAAGTACTGGCGTGGAAGCCCTTACCAGATTTATCTCCACTTTTGTCCTGAAGACGTGCGTAAAACAACTGCGGTATGTTCAGAGGAAACTGTTCAAGTCACAGAAGACGAGACTCCGCCTTCCTACCATCAGACCAGCCCCTGGTCTGTCCTGATCCCACAGAGTCTCACTCCTGGAAGGCTCTAGAAGTCCATCATCACTCCGAGGCACTGTTACGCACACAAATGCATTCAACGACTGTAACTTGGCTTGGTTGGAGTTTATCTAATGTTCATTTTCCTAGACGAAGTTCATCACGTCTTCCATGTTAAACGCTTAATTCCTCAAACTGAACCACAGAACATCATTCAGCCACATCACATCCTTTTGTTAAATAGGATCATTACTCCAATGGAAATCATCACTTCTAATGCTGTTTCCTCATTCACACATGTAAACCTCAAATCAGAATCTGTTTAAATCAGAATCAGAATATATTATTAATCCCAGGGGAAATTGTTGTGTGTTACAGTTGGTCCTTGTAAGTACAGTATGGCTCCATTTCCCATGGACACGCTGTTAGAGTGGCCTCTGTATCCTCATGAAATCATTTACACACTTGTAAAGTGTAATATTCAAGCTACATCTCCTCCTTTTATCTGCCTATAAAGTTTAGGTCTGAAGACAGTGCTCCTGAGTCCAGAGGTGCTGTTGCAGCGACACATATGTAGGAAAACATTGAGTAAGGATGTGTTCAAACTTGGACCTGCCATCCACACTTAGATTGAAATTCCATGTCCAGAATGTTCCAAATTCAGGTTTAGTCAAGCCATTTCCTAGATCTCTTCAGTTTACTGCTGACATGCATCAGGGTTTCATGCCAGGAAATTGTGTGGACAGAAAATTAAAATGTTGTAAACCAAAGTAGATTGGTTTCCAATCTCATTTCCTCCATTTTCCCAAGTGTATATGGAGAATTATTTTTATCCCTGATAATTACAATGACAGTATCTTTTTATGGTCTCACCTTAATGGGGATGGTAAGTGACCGTCACCTTTTCCTGGTTCCAAAATAAATTCAAGACCTGCAACCTGCAATGCAAATGGCTGAGCCTGTGACCTCTGTTTTTTACCATCACAAACTGCTTTTCTGATGTGCCAGAGCAGATGAAAAAGGGTTTGAACTCTGTTAAGTCAAACTGTTAGTTCTGTAGTTGTTAACCGTTGCAGTCTGTTTTTCAATCATGCTTTGTTCATGAAGACCACTGTGCATGGGCGTAAATTTTTACTTCATTTACCCTCCACTGAACTGGACAAAACAGATAAAGGACTGATAAATAAAATATGAAGTATAAAGATGTGGAAATACCTCATGAAAGCCTTCTTCTATATCAAATAAATACATGAATATCCTAAGCAGATGCAGTGGGCACGAATAAGCTAAGATGTTAACATTCATTACCACGAAACCTCCTTATTTTCTCATTTGTTTAATACTTGTAACTTTACTTACAATTCCATCCTCTTCCTCTGTACGGTCTCATCACATGTTAAGCGATAGAATGACAACTGGATGTGTTTCATGGACTCAGGGACACAACTGCAGAAGACTGAATACAAATGAACAGAAGTGCATCCAGAAACAGGAAAAATGGACTTGAATTTTTATACATACATATTTAGAAAATGTCTTTGCCAATCCTTTTACACCTTTTTTCAGGAAGAACTTCACCTTCAATATCTAGCCATTAACCATCAGTATTATATGTAATAAATGCTTAAACAGTGTGTTAGAAAAAAAATGATTAAGTGGACTTGATTTTTATATGTATTATGAAAAACAACTGCAAATGAGTGTAACAAAACTAAGAGATTACAGGAATAAACTTTCAAGTATTTTACATGTGCTCAAACATTGTTTGTACAGATCATTCTATGTCCACGTTAGAGTTTACGGTATTTTTATTTTTGTATGTTTATATATATATATATATATATATATATATATATATATATATATATATACACACACACACACACACATACGGGTGATTCTCCAACTACAGGCAAATTTGGTCTGGAAAACTGTAAGAAATTCTAACACATTTTTAGAAATATTTTGATGTTTTACTTCTCCATAATGTGTTGAAACACATTCTGATAGTGGTTGTAATGTAATTATAGGATTTTTGTCATTTTAATCCAACATTCAGAGTAAAGTGTCATTTCCATCACACCACAAAGAAAGTGTTTTTCAGACAAACTTACTAATACAACTCATGTTTTGAAACATTTAATGAAATTTCACACATAGATGTACCCAAATGTATAATTGCTTTTATTTTAACAATCACATTGTGGACTGGGGGTATACTTCAGCCTGTTACACCAGGTCACAGACACATACACACACAGTCTTTCATAACCTGAGTGCATGACCTTGAAAACAAGCATGATTGGTTTGATGTTTTTATTTTTTTATTTTAATTTTTTTATATGATGCACAGATTGGATGGCACTTTTCATTTTGTTGTACTTGTCACAGCGACATTAAAGATCTTCTCTTCATTGTTATCAGTGTTTAACTTTGAACACTTTTGTAGTGAAGACTAGTTTTAGAACTTGAAGTTTCAGGACTTTTATTATGTAATGAACAGTCAAATTAATTAAACATTATGTTACAATTGCATTATAATGTTTTGTTTTTGATGTGTTTTTATTTTAATATGTAAACACTACTGAGAAGTGTGGTAATAATCTTTGTGGAAAATTCATGCCAGTTGACCAAGTGATAGAAGCCCGCAGATGGACATGGCTGGGCACATCTGTATGCTGTATGACATTTACATCCATAACAACAGCTGCCTTAAAGGAGGGATATTTTGCTTTTTTAAATGGAAAAAATTTAAATGCATTTTAAAACATTTCCCTGTGGTCTACATATACTGTAAATGCTATATTTGGGTCTGATTTCTTCATTAATTCAACTCCACAAGTCCATCTTCAACCCTATTTCTGAGTAATGACACAAGAAAGGTTGTTTTGAGCGCTGGGAGGTTTGCACAGCCGCCTGCACCAACAGCAGCAGCGCAAACCCCCGTTTCCCACAATGCATGTCACGACAAAAAATTCTGAATATGCCCAAGTTACTTCCCGGCTCTGAATGTAAACACATGGTTTTGTTTATGGTGGATGGCACTTCGAAATTGTTCACCGTAATGCAAGAGATTCAGGTAAGTAATCACAGAAGGACTTACAGATTCGTGATACTGAGGATATGACTGAGGTTTTACAGATTTGATGAAAAATTTTTCACGAAAGTCTCCCACACCTTTAAGAATCCAACAGGGAATTTTGTCTTACATTTAAATCTATTATTTAAGTTTATTTCACAAAAAGAAATGAGTATTTGACAAAAGAATTATATTTTTAAGATAGCCACAATATTTCCTGTAAATACCAGTGAGAACATTTGAGAATGGAGCAATTTTGCCCATCAGTTTCAAGAACTTTTATTATTACTCATTCTAACTCAATAGTCTTCATCTCTAACAACTACTTAAGAAAGTAAGTTTTGTAACACAGAACATCATGACGCGTGCCATTCGTGCACAGAGTGGATTATAACCCTAACCCTAACCAAGAGTTGCAGATTGACATGAAAGCCAGTGCTTTGCCTTTGGCTCACTACTTTCAATTGTCTGGCCAGTTGGACTAGAGGAAACAACAGAACACGATGAAACAATGAGTTTATTTACATCAGAAATGTTTTAGCTGAAAAAGAAATGATCACCACTGCGACATGAAATTAAACTTATAGTTGGTTTTTTATTTCCTTGTCCTGTTTATGATTAAGGGAACACGTCTGTACATTCTCTGGGGGGGGGGGGGGGGGTCATCGAATAAGTCATTCTGAAAACTTACCCTATCCCATACCTCCATACCTGAAGTACTCATAGACTAGAGTGAATACATTTACTTAATTTTTTTTACAAATCTAACATACTGTGGTGTGTTTGCCGCCTTGCATTGTGGGTATTGGGCATGTTGGTTATGTGATATTTTTTATGTGAAGGGTTGTGGTGTTAGTGTGAATTTGGGGTTAATGTGTGTATGGCAATATTTATTGACCTTTCTGTGAAAGCTGTCGGCCCAACAATGCCTTACCTGTTCATCTGTGATTGTCAATGACTTGAACACTGTTAAACTATACCGTTCAGCACATCTGACGGACGTTATCAGGCTTCTGGAGAACTGGATGATAGGCTCATCATTTGAATCAGGTGTGTTGGAAGAAGCATACAATTAAAACATGCAGGATAGTAGATCTCGAGGATCAGGGTTGGTGACCCCTGGCTTAGAGGAACCCATGGCTGCTGATGGTTGGGACAATGTCAGAGGAGTCTGGGTATTTATAAAACTTTGAAACTTGCACCACCCGATCTTTCCAAACAGTAATTGTGAACAAGCCATGACCCCATCAGGCTAATAAAGGTATTACACTCCTTTGGCAAGCTGTGATACTTGCCAAAGGGGGTGCTGCTAGGTATTAACTATGCAGGGTGCCCAAACTTTTGCTGTGGCCATTTTTTCCTTTTGTATTATTTTTGACCGGCACTGCCCAGACTTTTGCATGCCACTGTACATTACCCAATCAACAGATACCCAAGATGACCCCCCCCCATTTAAATCTGATGCATTTTCACACTATTCCTCTAATTTATTTTTGCAGTGGATATTACTGCTCAAATCTAGGTCACTTGTCAGTTCACCCCACAATAAACCTCAACCTTTTATTGACACTCCATTTCTTTTTAAATTAGAAGGCGTTTGGCATATCCGCATGAGTTGCAGCCATCGGTTTCTTTTTCTTAATGGAAACAATGGAGGGAGAGTTCTGGGCACGCCTTGGAACAATTTACAACACAGCACACAATACAGTGGTATGGTGAGCCAGTGTTAAAGAGTAGTGAAAGTTTGGATCCAGAAACAGGAAAATCACATGAGTTATGTCACACTTACCATCCCCATACAGTGTTCTGCACTTTGGTGCCTTCATCACCAGCACTGATTGGCCTTGTAGTTAGGGATATCCAGTACAGAAGATATTGTACAATGTCCTTTGTCACTGTAAAGCCCGTTGACCTAATTTGGGCTAATTAATAAAAAAAAAAAAAATTCCCCTCTGTATTGATAACATGTACCATGTTGTCTGAACACATACAGTGGACCCTTATTTTGTCAAAAACATCCAAAACAGAACTGTTGAGGTTGGATGTTGTCAAAAGGAACATCCAATACCAAAGAGCCACCTGCAGTATTTGCAAATAATTTTTAAATTAAGATCTACTCTGGGAGAAAAATTGATTCAAATGCTTGTGATATCCAGACAAAATGGACAAAGGTTTAAATTTGTTGAGTTTATTCAAACATTTATGCAGTTTTGAGGACAACCTGAAGACATCAAACATCAAAAAACAGAAATGCAGTTTGAGATTCTCCGTGAGGGAAGAGTCCCCAAATGATCCATCATCTAAATTACTCTAAATCCAAAATGTTCGTCTAGCTACACAGAAATATGTAGTCTCACTTAAAGTCTTCTGTTGTCCCTATCCAAACATTTTGGAAACATGCTGCTACAATCCAATTTAAAAAAGGAACACATTAACTCAGTTTAAAAATTTTGTATGTTTTCTTGAGATTTACCAATCAGTGCATTCCGTTTACACAGAATCCAAACATTTAGAATCTGTACCATATGCACTTTTAATCCTGAAATAACTAAGCTTGTTGACAACCTGGCAGGCTCTCCAAACACCTGTGACCTCCTAAATAGTTTCTAGTGCATGCAGTTAATTAATGTTATGGCAGCACCTTTTCCACTGGAATGGAGTCGACGAGACCAACGCGTCTCCGGATAGAGGTCCAGTTATCCAGGACCACAGCCAGTCTCTAGAGCAAACAAGTCAGGCAGACATTGAACCCATTTACATGATCAGAAGAATCCGATAACTTGGAGTAATGGGATAATCGTTAAAAATCAGATCTGATGTGTTTAACATCCACTTAAGAAATTCAATAATTAAAAAAACCCTGGTTTAGACACTCCAGTCCATTATCAGATTTCTTTTGGACTACAGACATAGCTACAGTAGAGTGAAGTTTTCTACAGTTTAATTTAGTGTTTTTGTAACATGGGCCACTCTAACAGCAGAACTACATAAATCAGATTAACAAGTATCCTTGCATTAAGACATCGGAGTATTGGGAGAAATCCAGGTGTGTTAATCTGGTTTCTCAAAATCAGATTACTGCTGTTTACATGATCACTTGAACAATCTAATAAATACAAAAAAAAAAAAAAAAAAAAAAGATCAGAGTTTTAGTGTGCATATAAACATGTTCATTCAATGATCACAAACTTCTCAGTAACAGTAAACTTGTGGTATTTTTTGCACATCTTACAGGTTTGATCGTCTAGCAGAGCTCCAATGGTCTGTTAATCCAGATCACCCTGCGTGAAGACACAAAACCAAGCATTAGCAGAGAACTCAGGCAAATGTTAAAAAAAAAAAAAAAAAAACAAACAAACAAGAAAAAAAAAAAGTCTGACTCATCACAGTAGAATTTTACTGCTGTTTCAGAACTTCAGTCAGGTTTTGGTAAATTTATTTTTTTACTTAAACCTGTGCCAAAGTCCTGATGTTTTCTCTCCCAATACTATGATTCCACAACAGAGAGGATGAGGTCTCTGACATGGCAGTACAGGATTGGGTTGCATGAGTTTCTACTAGTGTACACTTATCGTCACTAATACACACCAAATGTTGGTCTGCTGGAGGGCTTCAGTGGTCCTCGAGCTGCGGAACAAACACAGTGGTCAGAAAAGACAAGCACTGCCATTCTCCTCTGGGTCTGTTCCTATGTGCTCAGGGTTCAAAGTTCATCATGGTTTTTAATGTCAGCATGATGTGTTATATTGTCAATCATCACAGCACATAACAGGACACTTAGTTCATCTTTTCACACTTGCACCTCAGTAACTAACAACTGTAAACACTGCTGAACACCAGCAAAATTATGTGCGGCTATGGCCGATTTTGCATACGCTGTCAGTGAATTTTTAGTGCAACAAACCAAAAAATTATAGATCGCTGTTGCTGGAAATCTGCCAGTTTAAATTTAAAATATGTACTTCCAGAGGACATTATGAGTGACAGTCACATCTCAGCCAATGGAAAATGTGGAAATAGTGATAAAATCTGGCCTGTGTGTTACTTTCCTCCAGCAGAATTGACCTATCACTCCAATAAGTAACTGCAATAAGGCTGTTTTGTAATTATTGGAGGCCAACGGTTGTCTGCACAGTTATCTTAAAGCGGCGCGTCACTTTCATCACTAATTTTTCTTCAAATTTGTAAAACCCAAGTGATAGCCTAATTATCACTAATCCATTAGTTTTTCTGTGCTTACTCACCTAAGTCACTTCCCTCACAGTGAACAACTTTGAACATGACTCCATCACAAGCTGTCCGTTTGTTTACATACCAAACCGATACGTCACTAAGGCCTTTTGGGAAATTTTGTCGCAAAGTGTATTGTGGGAATGGGAATTCCACACAGCCACAGCAGTAACAAACATTGATACAAGCAATGAAACCATGTCTGCTACCGGGTCAGAAGAAATGGAAGGAATCACTGCAAGTCAGTTGTCATTAGGGATGCACCGATCCGATACCAGTATCGGGCATTGGCTCCAATACTCAGTGTGTGTACTTGTACTCATACTCGTAAAAGATACCTGATACAAATGCCTCGCAAACATACAGGGTATGGCCGGGCCCTCACCGCTCTTTACAGTATGTGTATGATAAGCCTACACAATGACATTCTAAAGAAGGCCATGAAACTGATGTCCAAGTATTGTTTCACGATCACACCCCCCATATTATAAGATGACAAGTGACTTACAGTGATTCCTTCCATTTCTTCTGACCCAGTAGCAGACATGGTTTCATTGCTTGTTCTCTCCATGTTTATTGCTGCTGTGGCTGTGTGGAATTCCCATCCCCACAATGCATTTCATGACAAAATTTCCGAAAACGCCCAAGTGACATATCAGTTTGGTATGTAAACAAATGGACTGCTTATGATTTTGTAGTCTTTGAAGCTGTTCACCGCAAGGGAAGTGATTTATGTACATAAGCACAGAAAGACTAATGGATTAGTGATAATTACGCCATCACTCAAGTTTTACAAATTTGAAGAAAAATTAGTGACGAAAGTCATACGCCGCTGCCTGAGAGGAATTTAAAAAAAAAGCATTTTTAATTGTAATCATCAGATCATCATAAGAGTCCCTTCTGACTTAAGTAGGAGGAGTTTTGGCAGTTGTGCATCTTGTACCCCGACTTTGGGGGAAGAAAAAAAGACATGGCACTGACAAGTGTGATGATGACCGTTTAAACAAAAAAACTGCTCATCACTCACCTGCCATCAGCCTGCAGCTCTACCCTGCCTGGGAGGAATTAAAAAACACATTTTTAAATATAATTGTTTGAGAAAGCCCAGCCATTTCCCCAACTCTTTCACAATCAGGGAAAATGCTTGCAACCATACCACCTACGGAACCTTAGGGAAACCCCTTCATTGTTAAATTGTAACACTAGTAACAAAATGAGTAGACACAGATCATGTAGATGTTGATTCAAAGGTTCTTATAGCAAGACAAAGAAAACTGAAGAAAGTGACTTTTTCAGCAAAGGTATCAATAACCGAACATAAAAACAAGCCTCTCCATCCACTGTCATTGATCAAACTCCAAGGGCTTTATTGGCAAATCAATATTGAACATGACAGTGTTTCCACATTCAGTACAAAGCCTCTGAACATAGAAATGGGTCATATCTGATGACAATGAAAAGATGGCAAACTGCATTTTACATCAATTATTTACATGGGATTTCTGGAACAATAGTTATTTAACATTTTAAAATCAGGAGATTCTTTTGGTCAGCGATGGCTCTTTGGGGCTAAGGGTTCATAATAAGGGAGTTCTGTAATGTTGAGATGTTGAAATATGGAGTCAAATGAGATGTCAATACTTCACTGTCTGAGTTAAAAGAAGGTCTGGCACTATGTGTTGGGCCCTCAACTAGGCCTGTCCTGCTGTAGGTCCAGGACAGGCCACTCTCAGTGGGCCATGCTCTGCAGCGTCTCAGCAGCAGCAGAATCTAAAACAGAGCCTGCTGTGCTGAGGACTAAGTACAGAGACTTCCTCTACCAGCACTGTAACACTGAGCCAGACGCACAATGTCTGGACAGCTGACTGAGAGCTGGAGTGGGTCTGCTCAAAGGAACTTGAAAAGACCATTTTACTAAAGTCACTTCATTAGGCCTGTGCTCTTCAAGGATATTTAGAGTTTTAAATAATTACCTTCAGGCGACGCAGCAGACATTCACTTCACCCCATGGTTCCAACTCCAATACCCAGCATCTCTGAGAATACAATATCAATTTACTATCAGGAGAAGTCAGTGATGAGCAAATCAGAGCCAAGAAAAATTCTAATAATTCACTGCACAGTCTTTTAGCTGCCTGTTCTGCTGCCTCTTGGCCAGGTAATCATTGTAAATGAGACCTGGTTCTCAACTGACCTACCTGGTGAAATAAATAAATCACTAGAGGTGGGAGTAAGTCACAACACATGAAATGTTGTAAATCTTGAGTCATCAACCAAGTCTCAAGCAAGTCTTACATTTAATGTGGTGAAAATCAAAACAGTCAAGTCTCTGCTTGAATTCAGTTTTATTTGTATCACAACAAGGTTGCCTCACAGGGCTTTACATTCAGGCAAGACAAGTCACTGTTCAGGTCAACCAGGTGACAAGTCAGGTCAGTCTTTTCAGTCTAATCAGAATGGAAGTCAACACATCAATTACAAGCCTGTAGAATAAATAATAATGACAAGTGGCATTTTAAAGCAGCATATGACTTTCATCACCAATTTTTCATCAGATCTGTAAAACCTGAGTCATAAGTATCATGAATCTGTAAGCCTTTCCGTAATTACTCACCTGAATGTCTTCCCTCACAGTGAACAATTTCAAAATGTACTCCACCAAAAACAGTCCATTTGTTTACAAACAGAGCAAGTAGGTTAGTCGGCATTTTCGGAAATTTGTTGCGATGTGCATTGTGGAAAGTGGAGCTGCATGCAGCTGCAGTAGCAAGAGGCAATGAAGCCGTTTCTATGTTTGTGCCCCTGTGACCATAATGCGGCTACACTTGGAAACTGTACATCGTGAGGAAAGACATTGAGGTGAGTAATCACGAAAAAGGCTTACGGATTCGTGATACTTAGGCTATGACTCAGGTTTTACAGATGTGATGAGAAAGTCTCGTAATAGTTTGATTCACTGGAATCCCAAGTAGGGCTGCACAATTTTGGCAAAAAAAAAAAATCCCGATTTTTTCCTCTAAAAACTCGATTTTCAATTTTGATTTCGATTTTTGGGTAAAACTACAAAAGACAACAGAAGTCAGCATGTCGTTTTCGTGAGCAGCCCACAATGCAAGGCACTGCTCTGACCTCAAATCTGTGATGGTATCACGTGATGAACCCACAGAAGTTTATTTTTTCTTAATTAAATCTTTATTGAATTAAGTAGAGTATACAAACAATGTATACAACAAGAAAATAACATAAGTTTGCCAGGGGGAATACACTATAATACAATGTCCAAATCAGAGCAAATACTGATTGTTTTTACACCTTTTTTATATCTGCCTTTTTGTTTTCAGATTTATTTAACACCTTTAAAAAAAGTTCAACATCTTTCAAAAAATAAATAACATTTGGTTTTGTGTTCCACAACTTACATTTGTGAATGAAAAATTTAGCAAGTAAGAGGACTAAATTATTTATTTATTTATTTATTTATTCATTCTGGGTATCTGGGCCCACAGAAGTGATACCAGTGTAAGTCAGTGACAGGCATCAGTCGTGCGTGCGTGGACCACGTTAATATGAGTGATCCACATGCGGTTCTATTTAAACTGGGCGATCTGTGCGTGGAATAGACCGACCCAGGACACACTGGAGGGATTCTATCTGTGGAGCTGGTGGATGTGTGTGGGCACAGGGCTGTGTGGGCTCCTCTGCTGAGGCTGATGACCCCGAGACCCGGACCCGGATCGGAAGAAGACAGTACGGTACGGATCCGGGACAACGGAAGATGAGTGATCCGCATGCAGTTATATTTCAGTTGCGGGATCCGTGCGTGAAGCCACACCTTACATTGCTATAAGTCAGGCATGTCCAAAGTCCGGCCCGGGGGCCAATCACGGCCCGCGGTCAGATTTTATACGGCCCACAGCTTGGGTTTTATATTATATTATTTATGGCCCACTTGGACTGTTCAACCGAGTACATGAATCATAAAAGGTTCAAAATGCAGTTTCTCCTTTCACCTCATGGTGGCAGCACCACTCTAACTCTATCTGGCTCTGTGACCTCGCCGTGAACCTTTTTCGTTAATTTCTAACCACGGTGCCTGTAAATAAAAAAATGAAAGTTGACAGTGAGGGCCGCCGCTTCCAGAAGAGATGGGAATTACAGGGTTTTTTTACTGAAAATTGAGGCAATTATGTTTGCCTAATTTGTCAAGAGACTGTTGCCTTGTTTAAGGAATTCAATGTAAAGAGACATGAGCAGACAAAACATGCTAACACATACGACAAGCTAGCAGGGAGTGAGCGCTCCGAAAAAGTGAAGCAAATTCAAGCTGCTTTAAACTCACAACAGTGACTCTTCATGTGAACCTCAGAGTTCAATGAATTCACCACCAGGGCAGGCTACCAAGTTGCCAGGTTAGTTGCCTCTAACTGCTGGTGTTATGTACCTGTAGATGTGACACAAAATATTACTTTCTGAATGATTTTGTGAAAGACAAGTAAGAGTCATATGTTTTCATCTTAAACGTTAACAGACTTTACATTACTGAGTAATATATGAGTAATGATTACTCATATAAGTCATGTTTAAAATGAATGTGGGGTTAAGATTTTTATCAACTTGGATGTTTAAGATACTCTATACAGTTTGTTCTATGTTATCTGCCTCCAGATATGAAAGGAAGGCAGAATTGTTTTTTTTTTTTTTTTTTTTTTAATTAGTTCACACCTGAGTGACTTAGATTTGGTTACATTGCCATTTAAAAAAATGATATTGTGACAATGAAAATAAAATTGTTGTAGAACAGCGCATTTAGATGTAATTTTTACTGTTTAAAAAATGTCTGAAGGGACCACTGGCCCCTGGCAATGTCCACATTATCAGATCTGGCCCTCGTTAAAAAAAGTTTGGACACCCCTGCTATAAGTACTGTGGGCTCATTAACACATTTAAAGTCCGGTCATTACACGGACTTCTGTGACAGACCGCTGTCACTGATAGGAGGAGGAGCCTACGGGAGCCCGCAAGCGCGCGGCCCGCAGGCACGAGAGAGATGAAATCGATTTTACGATTTCCCTTTTTTAAAAATTGTCCTAATTAAAAAATCCGATTTCGATTTAAAATCGATTAATCGTGCAGCCCTAATCCCAAGTAACAAGACATTTCGAGGATCTTCGGCTAATTTATCTTAACCATGGTTTAGCTATAGCCAGTGACTGCAAAGCTAACCGGCAATGCTAACCCCGTGTCAAATAACATGCTTCACTTTGTCCACTTTTCTACAGTTTGTAAACTTGACAAAACTACAATCGCACAACATGCGCGCACACAATTACAACCCTGGCTGTCAATAAATAAGTCATTTAGCATAAACCATCAGTTCCTGCACAGAAAGTGTCTGGAACTCCCTTTTTGAATAACATGACTTAAGTCCACAAATCTCCCCTTTCTCGTGAGAGTACTTTTTTCTTGTAATAATATATTGGGTGCACATTTTTATTTTAAAGGCAAAAAACTTACCACGTTTCACGAAAGGTCGAGAAATGGTCGGTCCCACATGGTCACAGCGGACAAAGAGAGAGAGAGAGAGAGAGAGCGGAAGTCACGGAAACTTTTATTAGGTGGACGTGCCGCTGTGCATTGTGGGAAATTGAGTTGAAATGATGGTTCACAGAGTGAGAGGATGCTCTCTGCAGTGTTGAGCCGAATTCTGCTTCCTGCCGAAAACTGCATCGCGCAGCAGCTGCCGAAAACAGCTCCCCCTTCCTAAGTTAGCCATGAAAAGGACAAAGTGTACCGAATTCACCCTGTCACACCAGAATAGCTCCAAATATGAGCTGCTAAAGTAATTTCACTCCTTTTGCTTCGCAGTCTTATTCTGATTGTGGATGTAGTTTTCAGCAGTATCTGGTGCCGAATTCTGCTCCCTGCCGAAAACTGCATCCCCAGCCGCAAGTAATGTAGTTTTTGGCAGTATCTGTTTATATTGTTATATATTTTGTGTGTTGTGTATCTAAGATTTAACTTTAAAAAGTTTTATATACTTACAGTTTATACATTCTTTAATATTATACAGAAAAAACATAACTGCAATATCTTACAATATTATTAATTACTTAATTGCTACACAGGTATGATGGTGTTAAGAGGTTGAATATTCCAGGGTGATATCCCATCATTCCACAAAATGTTGAGGGAATCCACACCAAACTTTAGACAAAACATCTTCTAAAGCATCAGGTTCCTTATAAACTTTACATATTTACATACATCAGTTATAAGTCTTCCACATATTAATTTAGCTTTTTTGATATAAACACTTCAATATTCCTCATTTTCAAGAAAAAAAGAAACAAATTCACTAAATACTGTAGATTTCTGGCCTTTCCTTGGCTGCACCACATCCTCCTGTTGGACCACCTGCTGTGTTTGATCTGTAAATAAATTTAGTTATTTATCTATATAAGAATATATGTATTTATTTATTTCATACTAAAGCCAAATCAAACAGTGTCTTACCTGTGTCCCTGCTGACATTATGGAGCTGAATCTGTCCTGTGTCCACAGTCGGAATCTGAACTCACACTGTCTAACAGATGCAGACTAGCTGTCCTTTGTCTTGTCCCACGTCTGTGTGTCTGTCTTCTCCTTGAATGTCCACTATAAATATTTCTTTTCTCTTCCTCCTGTCTGTCATTGTCTCCGTGTCGCTCCGTGCCCTTCCTCTTCCTCATCTCCGTGTCGGACCTGAGCCGCTCCGTGTTTCCCGTGTTCCGTGTCCGTCTCCCTCACCTTCTATTTCTCCGTTCCTGTCTCTAAATGGTTCTTCTGTAGCTCCATCATATATTGAATTGTCAGACTCTGTCTCCATAATCATCTTTAAGGGTTTTGAAACTGCGTGTGGTTCCTGCAGAGTCTGCATTTCCTCATTCAGTGACTGCCGCTGGATGCGTTGCCATGGGATACGGAGACTCCAGTGCAAAAACATTAAACCCGGTCCTTCATTTTTCCGAAAAAGCTGCTTAATTGTTTGTTTTTGGACTAAAGAAAGTAATTCACACGATCCGCAACAGCTTCAACTACAGTATAACAGTGAAAACACGGCGTGACGGAAAATCTCATCATTGGCGGGGAAAGAGTTAAGTCATGGAAAAAATGCCATATTTATTTATTTTCTCTCCCTCCCTCCATGAGTCTATTACAGTGTGGCAACTCTACTGTACAATTTTGAAAACTGCACATTTCTTTCAGCTACAAACAATGCTTCATTTACGCGTTGGTAAATGAAATCAAGGCATTATTTTATAGGTTTTAATGATAGGCAAAAAAACCGATAACGATATTCACCGATATTACATTTTTATGCCAATATCGGGCCGATAATATCGGTGGGCCGATATTATCGGACATCCCTAGTAAACACACATCTTTTTTGGCCTTTCTTCATATCACTACCACTACACAAAGTAAACCAACGGTCACTATTGGCTGTATATTATGTATTATCAAATAAACTGTGGCTGATTCAGCTTATTTGTACCAAAGCATTTATTAAGTCACTAGTGAACAGTCTCGTTAACAGTGTACAGTCATACATCCTTTTTTTCCTTTGTTTTTCCGACTCCTCCTCTCTGATTGGCTGCACAGCATGTCTGTCTTTCTATTGTCCAATACCTTGACATGTATAACCATTAAAAGTGGTGAACAATAGGGATGCAATGGTACAGGTTATCCACGGTTCAGTACGTATTGCGGTTCTTGAGTCACGGTTCATGGTACGGTTCAGACGCAAAAGCCAGCTGGAGCCGGAAGTAGAGATCGGCTGTGCACTGGCCAGAGTCCTGGCTGTGCACTGCCCCCAGCCCCATTTGAGCCCCGGGGATTGGCACACAGCCGGTCTCTGCATCTGGCTCCAGCCGGTCTCTGTGCGAATGGTTTCACTTTTAATGGTTACACGTAATACAGCCGACAGTTGACAATAGGTCTGCTACCATACTCGGTACTGGCCTAGGTTATTGAGGTCAGCAATCCATTCCCTCTGTCTCTGGACACTGAGTTCCTTACGTTTTTCTCCCTGGTTGGTTAAAACAGAGGGGATCCTGTGGAAAGACTTCATTTCACCATGCTTCGCTCTGTTTGAGCAGCCTTTCGCTGCACAAAAGTTAACCATAACTACAATATAACTCCAATTCTCTCCCTATAACAAGCCTGGCACTCCTCTTTCTCACTTGTGGTTTGTCTTCCAATATGGCGACATTTAAACATAAATCACGTGACCCCTGACGTCATGCGGTAGCGGTCTATACGTTTGAAGTAGAAGTTATGCATAATCCAAATGTTAATTTCTTATTTTTCTCAAAAATATCCTATAATTGCTACATAATATGTTTAGGGGTCTGGGAACTACACCTGCTTTTTGTGCATATAGTCACTTTGACTAAATGAAAATGCTGTAGAGTACAAAACAAGCAATATCACTCGGGGTGTGGGAAATCATGGCAAGAATCCTTCACCATTTGACAACTACTTAACAATCAATTAGGCTAATGAACAATTAATTGGAAGCATTATCAGAATAATTTACATGCCTAATAATTTGTAGCCACACTGGAACATTAAAGGCCTTTAATGTGGGTGATCCTGCTGTAAGCCCTGTTGCCAGTCTTGTAGGTACTCTGTGTTACAGTATATATTCCTAAACTGGATGATGTTTGTCCCAGTTACCATAAATAAGGAATTAGTTTGAGGATCCAATGAGAGAATATAATAGAAAAAACATTCACAGCTTTTTTCAGTGGTCTGTCTCCACCTATGCAGTCAGTGCCCCACCAGCTTACTATAAACAGAGTTTCATTTCAGCTCTTGTATGGTATTGTTTATTTGACAATGAAAATATTACAGATTTTCCCAATACAAAGCCAGGAAAGAATTACAGAATTGCAGTTCAATGAAGGTTCACACAAGAAGTCTAATGAAGCTGGATTGTCATTATGTTGTGATGCAAGCTGTTTTTGGTTCATTCAAACTCATTTAATAGCATGTAAAAGAGAGAATTTAATCCTATTGCTAGGGCAGCATGGGTATTGTAGTCAGAATGTCATCACAGCTGGGATGGTTGAAGTGTAGTTTGCAGAGTGCACATTCCTGAGACAAGGCAAAAAGATCCTTTTTAGATATTGCAAAAAAAAAGCTGAAGTAAGGGCACTGTCACACCTACCTTGTTTGGTGGTAGGCAAATACACAACATGCAACATACAAGTCAGATTCACCGGTCTATAAGTCAACCAAATAATGGGTTTTCATCCAAATGTACAGCAGCTTTTAACCAATTTTTGTTAAAATACGTTATGCAAATATATAGAGCTGATTCTTCATCAACATAATCATAGTCTGAAACTTTACCTTTTGGATATAGAGTTTCATACAGTAGCATACCTGAGCTGTTAATTGTGGTGATCACAGATGTAGGTGTTTTAACAAAACTTCAAAGTTTGTTTGAGCCTCTAACATTTGTTACCATGATATTTCAAGGTTTATTTTCAAATTGTTGGTATTTTCATTTTTTATATGGTTAAAATCAGCTGGATGAACATGCACCAAGTACAGGGAAACATGATATAGATGGTAGTATATGGATGTATCATGCAAAATTGTTTTATCCCACCCAAAATTGTAATGTAAAAGCTAAACTGAAAACATGGACAGACCTTGATCAAACTTTCGAGAGTGAAAACGGCCTTAAATGAAAATGCTCTGTATGTGTCCATGAGGCGGAATAAAATTTTTTTGTATCTTACTTAAAAGGACACCTTATAAGAAGATACACAAGGTGGGTGATTTGTGTCTTAAAAGACTCCATGTCATAAGAAAAATAAAGATGGTGACTAACCTGTTAACGTTGACAGTGATAATGCTCTTAACAGGGGTGCTCTTAGGACCAGGAGCTGGATGGAAGATTGGTTCTTGATTGGTGAGTTTGGAACGCCGAATGGTGTATGGATCTGCAGAATGTGATGGGTAAGTGTCAAATGTCCCCGCTTTCATTCCTCCAATCTGTCACAGGAGGCATTTGGCATAAAATACGCAGAAAAGCTTTAATAAAACAAACATCAGAGCATCCATCCTGATGCAGTACAGACGTACTCACATGTTTACTGGGGGATGAAGGCTTGAAAGGAACTGGAGAGACTTTCTGTATTGATGGGAGGGACTTCTGTGCAGATGCTGGTGGAGGTGGTTTTTCGTTGTGATAAGGATTGCTCTGGAAAAAGTCTTTGGGGTGGAGGTTGACCTTAAAGGGACCACCCCTTAACTTGGAACGATGAACTTCAATCTCTTTCTGTAACACACATAACAAACTTATTATTGGTTTAACATAATTACAATAAGATAAGAGTAATAATAAGATATTAAACAAATACAGTTTTTAGGCCCTTTCCCACCAAAAGGCCCAGGAACTTTATTACCAGGAATTTATTTACCAGGAACTTTTTGGGGTAAAAAAGTTCCTGGTAACTGCGTTTCCACCGCACCTGAAAGTTCAGGGTAATTTATTCAAATCAGGTTGATGATGTATGAGGGAGCAGTAATAGAAACTGTAGCCCTGTTCATGTCCATTCACAAACTAACCTCTAGTTCAATAAAATGACACAGTACTGAAGTGGACAGTTTGGGTTTAACATTTTACTGGTTGTTGAATCACTTAATCCATCTGGAATACATTTTAAATGAAGTTAACCATCATTACATATCCTTAATTTGTATTTAAAAATGGTGGAACGTGTTTTCAACTTCTCATTCCTTAAACTAAATCACATCTAACTTTAAGTGTGATGGATGGTTCTGTTTCATTTCTATTGTTTTATGTATATAGTCCAGGTTCAACCCTAAAGTCAGACAGATTTACTCAAATGCCTGCATTTAATTCGACTGCATATTACTGATAAAAGTACTTATACTCATATTTTGATGCCTTGTAAATGAACGGACAGTATTAGGTTTTATATGTATATATATATATATATATATATATATATATATATATATATATATATATGGTCCTTTAGTTTCTTTTAATCCTGCATATATTTCTTCTTCTTTCCTCGTATTTCTTTAGGCTCGTGTCTTATATTTGGCTCCGACAGCTTTTACTCGCTCATTTCGTGTTGGCAATTCAAAGTTCGTCTGAATTTCCTCATCATCCGTCCACTTGTTGTAGCTTCTCTTTTGGTCCATTTTCCGAATTATCAAAATACAAAGCTTGTGGAAATTACATGAGTTAAATATTGGCGGTGAACAGAATGCGGAAATGCTGCCAGTCTAGTCCACCACTCAGCCTTCTCCAGAGCACAGCCCCGCCCCTTAAAGTTCCTGGTAATCTGGAAAGTACTACCTCTCGACCAGGAACTTCTTCAGGGTAAATTCGGGGCCTGGGGAGGGCCAGTTACCAGGGTAATTTTCGGTGGAAACGCACCAGGAACTTTGAAAGTTCAGGGTAATACAGAAAGTTCCTGCAAAAGTTCCTGCGGTGGGAAAGGGCCTTTTGATTTTATTTGTCATGGCTGTCCTTTCTTTTGATGAATATAATAATGATATTTTACTAATCTTATCTTACCAAGAAGAAAAAGACCAAACTTAACACTATGAAAACAACTTTTAGTCTAAGAGGACAATAAAATGAACTAAACCCCCCCCCCAAAAAACATCCTTAGATCTATCATCTAATATATTTTCTAGATAGGTAATAATGACACTGATGATGCTTTGGTAGGTGTTGTAGTTGGCGTCCTCTGATCTGTACCAGTCTGTTGACACTGCTCCTTTTCTTTCAGTTGTTATTACCTTTAGTATTTCCTTGGCTCTGTCATATGGGTCTGAGGAATACATCTCCATTTTGGACAGGGTTAAGTTAGGATAGCTGCAGTAGACAATAAAAATTAAATTCCTGTGCATGAAATATCACTGATGTCGTCATTTGACAAATAATAGCAGTTATAAATTTTTGTTACTTATACATAGACTAACCATACAACTGACTGCTGACTCTTAAGTGCATATTAAATCTGTATTTGTAGACATTTCAGGGCCTGAAGTATTTTGATAATTACCAAATATTCTAATATGCTAGTTTCCTGAAAATGAAACTTTACACTGTATACTTTTTAACTGTTACAAAACAACAGAATGCAGATGTGTGTGGATTGGTTGTTAACCACTTCTGCTTGCAGTGAACCTGAAGCCACTGCCTTTCTTAGGCGGCGAAGTGATGATGTTGCGTCCATGGGACTGACGGGGTTTTCGAGGCACTAACTGGGAACTCATGGCTGGAATAGGTCCTGAAAGAGTTCCGTAGTAACTGCCTGAGCCACAACTGGAGGTACAGAGAAAGATGGAAGTGTCATGTTTCAGAGCTATGTCGTCAGACAGAAGAGTATTTGTGTCCTGCAAACTGATATTACTACACCATAGACTGTATATAAAGATGTACTTGTAACTCCCCCCCCCCCCCCCCCTTATTATAGGTCAAAAATCCTGTGTCTGTATTTTTCTATTGGACTATTTTTCTAATTGCAACTGATGCATTTTTCTCAAAATTAAGTTCAGGCTCTTTAGGTAGATTTAATGAGATATATTTTTGTTTAGGCATCTTAATATTTAATAGTCATCTTGTCTGTTTGTTTTTGACACATTATTTGATGTGTTATGACCAATGTCACAAATCTGACACAAAGTTTCAATCCAGTCAGACTTGTATCCTTCTGATATGACATCCCTGCATCAGACAAACACCAAAGGATTTTGGCTTCTTTTATCAAAGTGAGAAGACACTGCTTTGTTGCATCCACCTTCATATTCAGTCTATGGTTTTACATACATCTTCACTCACAGTTTCTTGTTCCCATTACTGGGTAGGAAAGCCTTGCCCAGGTTTTTCTTAGCTTGCTGAAGGCGATTCTGCCGGACCAGCTTCAACGGCTCATTCAGGGCCTCATGCTCAAATATTCTATTGAAGGACTTTTGGAAATAGCCGCTTTGCAGGGCACACCGCTGTTTGGCAACACCTGCCTGCATCTGCCGATTACGGTAAGCTGCCTCATTGAATGGACCTGGATTTTAGGGCAAGACATTAAATGTTTACAATGTTAATAACACTGAACAGTCTTGGGAGAATTACATATGGTCTAGTTCTTCTCAATTCTTCTAGTTCTTCTCGTTTTTGCTGCATTAACAACATGGCGCTAGATTGTGCATGGCAGATGGATTGTAATTTAAGTTTGCTTATGAAAAAAGGTAACACCTGCCCACATACAGTATGTACTCCAATCTATGAAGGATTTATTGAAATATTTCTACTTTACATGTTTGTTTTTCTTCACTTTAGTTTGTCAGTGACAGAGACATAATCAACAGAAACAAAAGACTCTGTAAATGAGCCAGAGTTGGCCAGCAGGACTAATTTTCATCTTATTTCTGGCCAGATGTTAAAGGTGTGGGAGACTTTCCTGACCAGCTTTTCATCATATCTGTAAAACCCCAGTCATAGCCTAAGAATCACTAATCTCTAAGTCTTTTTGTGATTACTCACCTGAATTTCATGCATCATCGTGAACAATTTTGAAGTGTATTCCACCATAAACAAACCATGTGTTTATAAACAGAGCCGGTAGGCAACTCAGGCATCTTTGGAATTTTGTCGTGATGTGCATTGTGGGAAGCGAAGGATCATGCAGCCGCCTGGCAGCAGCAACACAACCATATGATATCATATGGCTGCAACAAACACGACGCAGAAACGGCTGAAACGCGGAAATGGCTGGAGGGATAAGCATAGAGGGAAGGGAGCTCCTGCTGCTTCCGCGTTGTGTCTGTAGCTGCTGCCAAGCAGCTGCATGAGCCTCTGTTTCCCACAATGACAAAATTCCGAAGATGCCCGAGTTACTTAACGGCTCTGTTTTTAAACACTAGGACTGTTTATGGAGGAGTACGCTTGGAAATTGTTCACCGTGATGCAAGAGATTCAGGTGAGTAATCGCAGAAAGACTTACAGATTCGTGATTCTTAGGCTATGACTGGGGTTTTACAGATATGATGAAAAGTTGGTGATGAAAGTCTCCCGCAGCTTTGAAATGCAGATTAAAACAATCACAGAAATTAAATAAATAAATGAAAATTTAACTATTTAAGCATGACCTAACAAGCCTCAAGTATAGTCTGGGTTAACGGTTCATTAATACGACTTCATACCCATAGCATGAGTAGTGAGCTACTGTACCATCTAATCTGGCATCAAATCCACAATGGACTCTTTACTCATTTGAGTAAATGAATGAAGATGCTGAACTCATAGTATTTCTTCTACACTGGTAAGTTGTTGATGTAATGAGAACTTATTAAAGTATAAAGTTACTCACAGTGATATTATGTTTGATTAATTTTCCATTAGTTAATGCATGGTTCAGACCAAATGTGTGTTGATGTTATTGTGAGTCATGACAATTACATGACAGCAGTGTTATTTTCAGTGACTGAGTAGCTGTGTTGCCATAAAACAGATGCAGGGAGCACTCCACCAAATTGAAGTGCAGCATTGTTATTATGTAGTACACTACTGCCCCCTGCTGTTGATAGTTGGAATTGAATTTTGAAAATCAAAATTACAAATAACTCCTTGCTGATAATGTTTCACCTCACATAGGTCTTCATTTCCTTTCTCATGTGAAACAGTGTTGTTTTAATAGACTTATGATAACGTGTTAATACATAGGATACATAGGACCTTCATTTTCATGAACACATACAGTATTACATATACCTACTTTTGTAGTTATAGCAGCAAAATTTGCAAATGTATGTAATTAAGTTGTACATTCTCTGCAGTTTTCCAAACTTTAAAACAAAACTTGAACGTTACACTATAATGATGTCTTTGGTGTTGACTGAAGTTACTTTTGACTTACTATGACACTGTTTCATAAAACAACTAATTACCAACTTGAAAAAAAAAAAAAAAAATCAAAAAGTGGAACAGTATGGTTCTATAAATTGTTTCTATATGCCTAATGCAAACTTTCCCTTCTGGTTTTCCAAAACATTGAGGAAAAATTCATCCATGGTACAAAATTAAATTCATAAAATAAATATTTCTGTGTAAATTCAGGATTTTACCATGAATACAGTTATTGCTGGAATCTAATCAGAGATCCATAAATCACATGCTTACGGTTGGTGGGAGGGGTGTACTTGTCTTCTATAGAAATGTAACTCATCTCTTTAAAGACACCCAGACGCTCCATGTCACTCTTCCCTTCACCTAGTGGCATGGTTGCACACTGGAAGCACAAGCACACACATAACATATAATGAACAATATAGAGATGAACAAATAAAGATGCACACCTACCTTTGGACAGAGCTGCAGTAAGCTGACTATCTATCTGTCTATGTGGGTTAGAGTTAAAGTCTATTGTCTGTCAGTGTATCTTGGTCAGTTGCCTTGGAGAAGAGGAAGTAAACAAAATGTGTGTTATGCTACACAGGAAGTGAAGTACATTTACTCTGCTTTCAAAATAAAAATCAGAACAGAATAATAATAGTATAAGCATTACTTGAATGTGTGATAGATAAATAAATGTGTCTATACATGGACAGCTGTAGGGCGTGTACAGATGTATAGGGCATTAACAGAAAAGACGGTTTGTCTACGTGTCGACGTCTGGCACAAGTCGCTGTTACTTTGGAGGAGTTTTCATGTGTTATTCTCTCTCTCCCTCCCATCACCGAACAGCACGTGAGCCTTCATTCAGTGCATGTGGATACTCACATCTTTCTACATGAAAACATGGAGTGCAAGGTAGTGATGCGCAGATCAGCGGACCTGGGTCAGATTGGTGCAGGCAATGTGATCTCATGGGATGGCATAGGAATAACACGCCAGATTTAAAGCATTTTCGCGTCTCATAAACACGGTGTGAAATGACATGTAAAAAACAAAAAAATAACACGCGAAAAGACTTAAGGAACTGGCGTGACATTCTACGTCGTTTGATGAGACCAGGCTGGTGCGGGGGCAAAAAATGTCACTTTATTTGCAGGGCGGGTCAAATAATTCCACAAAAGCGGGTTGAAAGAAAAAAAAACCCAACAACCCTAGCATCACTAACACAAGACCAAGACTGAAGGAAGAAGATTACTCAGTAGGATTTTTAAACTGATTGTGATGTAGAAAAAGTATCGTCTCAGTTATGTTCTGTGAACCATGTAAGCAAGACCAATACTGAATAATAATTTGGGCCGCCAGTGTTTTCTGATTATTCTGTTCATTTATTTCATGAAGACAATGTGCTCTTGTCTCTAACATGCAGTGTGTCTTGGCTGCCGCTGTCTTAACCTTTTCCCACTTTATGCTGTTCACTTAAATTTAAAAGCAAATTCAAAGTGTTAGCCTATGTTTTGTATTGGTTAAAATGTCTGAGAAGGACTGTTGATGCTTGTGTCTTTCCAGTTTTTTATTCTGCTCTTTACTGTACATTGTTAATGTTACAGTGAACATTAGTACAAGTTGCTCATTGTTGAACAGCTGTGTGTCTGTGTTCCACCGCTGTCAATGTGATGACATTATCATATGACTAGTCGACTTGACTTCGACTATATTGAGAAATAAGTTGATCTGAAAAAAATCTGAAGTCATTAATGCCATAGATAGATAGATAGATAGATGCACACAGCATACGGACGCTAAACCCATAAATCACCAAAGAAAGGCAATACAAGGATGCCATCTACTGACATTAAAATAAACTACACTGTGGTGACCTCATTGACACACGACTTAGACCTTACACCCATCCCCACATTAACATAACAATGAATAACAAGCGTTTTAACTTTAGATGACTATAATATGCAAATGTTCATATCTGAATCACACACAGAGACTCAACTTATTCTGACATTTATACATTTATGTTGTAAATTCTAAGTTAGCCATTATGCTATCAGCTACTTAATGCCATTCATTGTGTTATCAGGAGAGCAGGGCTTGGCAGGTGCAGTGTTCACAGCTAACCACTGTTTTGTGCTTGTACCTCAGTCCTGTAATAATAAAACTTAAAAATGGTAAATTGTCTATCTCCTTGCGTGTACATTACAATTACAGAATGAATGAACTTGTAAGTGGCCTACTCAAGCTAACCTTTCCCTCTAAAATTTTTCAGTGTAATAAATGCAGTCCTTTCAGTGGTCAACCCCACTACTCAAAAGTGTAATTGACATAATGATACATTCAGTAGTGCAGGGGTGTCCAATCCTGGTCCTTGAGGGCCAGTATCCTGCATGTTTGAGATATTTCCCTCGTCTAGCACACCTGACAGTCGTTATCAGGCTCCTGCAGAGCTTGATGATAGGCTTATCATGTGAATCAGGTGTGCTGGAAGAGGGATACATCTAAAACATGCAGGATACATGCAGGGTCCTCAAGGACCAGGACTGGACACACCTGAAGTAGTGCAACAATGGTTGTGTGTGGTTTATTTTGAGATTTACCATGCAGTAACACACTCACTGCTGTCTGTCCCATAGAAGAACATGACAGCGCTTGGTTTGTTTGGAACTATTCAGGCTTACACGAACCATGTGTTCACTAGAGTGGCGACATCAAAGTGTGCCGTAACTCTCTTTATATGGCTCTGGCTGTATCGCGCTTCATATCAGAGAAAGCAGGAAATCAAAACTCAATAAGTAACAAAGTGAGACCATGAACATGACCTCATGGGACTACATTGGTGAAGGGCTGAGTCTTTATTACATTTATGTACACACACACACCCTCACACACACCCTCACACACACACACACACACACACACACACAAACACACACACACACACACACACACACACACACACACACACACACACACACACACACACACACACACACCAGTGGTGGCTTGTAGTCTTTAAAACAGGGGAAGCTGATCTTACATCATAAAACATGTTGTATTATATAAAGCAATTTTTAAAAATGGAATGCTTAATTTAGGCTGTTATACTTCATCTATACCATATAACCACAGCAACACACACTTGCAAGTGTATGACTCGGCCCTTTTTCTCTTCAACTGATGAAGTTACGGAACTTTGTCAAACAACCTCTCTTCAGCTGATATCTGCATGGGACTGAGCTCCAATGTGCTGTTGTTATGTTTCAACATCACTGTCTGTCAAAACAAGTTCAGCCTTTCGGACCGATACCTACTTGTAGCATCATGACGAAGGGAGTGAGTGGAACAGAACAAAACAGAGTTATAAATAATGCATCTTGACTTTTCTTGCCATGACCAAATTCCAGAAAAGCCGTGTTGATTGGTTGGTATCAGGTCAAAGGAAGGACACCATTTGCAAGCAACATTTATGGTGACAAATGGGCCTAAGTAATGGACCCAAGACAACAAAACCTAAGCCCACTGGCATCGGTTCGTCATCAGAGCCATCTTCCCTGTCGTGGTATATTAAGGAACACAGGAACTGGGTGTTAACACTTTCACCTCCTTAATTTCAACATCTGTGTCGTATTATGTTTGCTTATCCAGAGGTGGAGGTAAACCTAAGAACAGAGACTAAATAACAAAATCTTTATCTGTTGCCATGTTAATAGTGTCACAGTAATGTGTTAACATTGATTGTACTCAGCATGTTAACCCTTTTATGCATACCTATGCAAGAGCCCATTTGCCTGACCTCTGACTTTATATGTTATGTCCTGTTCATGTCTGTTGAAAGTAAGAGTAATACTGTTAATAACATGTCTGATAATAATGCTACTATCTTACTGATGCTGAGTGAGGTTACAGCTGACGTATAAGTTTAATGTTATTTAAGGATGGAGAAGTTTTCTTACAAGTTTGTACATAGTCCCCTATCTCTCTCTCCCGAAGAAAAAAGAAACGTGACACTTTTGGGAGCATGCAAATGACCTGCGAGGTGGGCTGGACTGGCGCCAAAACAGACAAAGAAGACAACACCCAGAGGCATCGATTAACTCATCAATATGCATGAGGAGGGTGTTGGTTCCTGGCAAAACTATAAAAGAAAATGAAACCAATCTCTCATCACAGCTTTTTCCATCACTCTCGGCTCTCAAACTTCGCAGCGAGAGCTGTTCCATCTCCTTGGCTCTCAAACTTCCCAGCGAGAGCTTTCTCCATCCTTCTCGGCTCTCAAACTTCTCCTGGCGAGCTTTCCAGAACCCAGCCGCCAGGGCCAGCTTTCCACCTCCTCCGGCCACCAGAGCTTCAGTCCTCCTCTGCTCGGGCCGCTCCGCAGCCTGTTGCCATTTCGAACTCTGTCAGAAGATGTCATCCCAAGTTCATCCATTCTCTGTCAAGGCCTCTCCAGCCCTGCATCCTCACCGCTGCCGTGTCACTCCAGCTGTGTGCCTGCTCCTTCTCCAAAGTCAAGATCTGCATCCTTCAAGACCTGCAACTTGTAAGGAAACTTGCTTCTGACTTATCTGAGTTGGTGTAATTTCCAATTTAAGTAGAGTTACCTCAACTTAACCTCACTAACATTACGATATCTTTAATATAGCCATCTGCCAACTTAGCCTACGTTTCTCCTACCCATAATCTCCTGCTCTATTTGTCTTTTGTCTTTGTCTTATTATTATGTCTTAGTTTAGTTAATAAATTCTTTATGTGTGTAGAAATCCCCTGCTTCAGTTATTTGTGTACTGCCTCTTCACACTCGGGTTCCCTGTAGAGTCAACGGCCCACTAATTTTGAAAGGTTTCCAAATTATTGGTTTGGGTTGTGTCATATCAGTCCCTGGTCTCTTGTATGTTTTGTGTGTCGTTTCCTGTTTTATTTTGTTAAGTACTCCTCTTGTGTCATGTCTGGTGTCTTTGCTTCCCTTCCCTGATTGTTTCACCTATGTTGATTACCTGTCCCCGCCCTGATTTGTTCCACCTGTGTCTCATTGTCTTCCCTCCCTTCTGTGTATATAAGCCCTGTTTTCCCCTGTCCTGTGCCAGTTCGTATTCCTCCCTCGTGGTGTGTCTACCTACCAGCGTTTCTTCTGATCCTGTTTGTTTGCCTGCCTGCCTGCCTGTCTGTCTGTTCCTGACCTGGATTGTTTCCTCGACTACTGAGATTTGCCTGAACCCCTGCCTGTACTTCAGCCTGTTCTGCCACTTCTGTGTTCGACCTTTTCGCCCGGTTTTATGGTACATGACTCAGCCTTATCCCCTATGTACTGTTGCCTGTCTGTCAGTCTCCCCGTGCATGACCTGGTCTGTCCCCTGACTTTCCTTTGCTTTTTCCTAGTCGGGTTCCCCTTGTGTGCTCCCGACCTGGGCCGTGGGTTTTCCCCCCTGGATTCGGACGACGTGACGAATCCACAGAATCAATACACCGAGGACTCACTCAAACCCTCTTTTTGTGAACTGTTTACCCTGTCTGTGTTTATTAAACACTGCTTAACTGTATTTGTCTGCGGGTCATGCATTTGGGTCCAGACCTCGAACTACTGGTTCTAACAGGTTGATGTAAGTTTAAGCTTCAGTTATAAATCTGTAATTAAATTAATCAATTAATCAACGCTCCTTTCTTACATAAATTGGGTTCCTTTCCTACATACTCTTTTGAACAATTCATCCAGTCCAGTGTCCTGGCCCGCCTACTGACCCATTCATGCTGAATGTCTGTGGGAGGGTTTTGGGTGGGATGATTTGATGCATTTAGCCAGTGACTACCATGCTTCCCTGCAGTGAAAAAAGACAGCTCAGTGCTGCCACATAGACAACCCACTGACACTCAGCGTCAATGGGGAATTCAACAGTGTAGGCCACTGATACGAGAATGCGTCTGGGACAGGCACGGAGTCACTTTAATTAAAGGTCAGACTATAGAGTGTCATAACCCGGCTCTAGGCCATGACAAAAAGATGGGAGAAGTACACAGTGCTAACTTAATCCAAAATATTTATTAAAGCATAACGCAAAATAACCAAAGTTTACAATAAATATGAGGTGTGTAAGTCAGTAATATCAGTGGTGTGGATAGTATAAGGTTGTGTGGCTGAAAGAAACAAAAAGTGAATCAAACAAAAGATGCTGGTCGGCAGGAGAGAGAGAGAGCCAGAGACGCCACGCTGGATCTGGCCCTTTTATGGTCCTCAGGAACACCGGGCCCAGGTGCTCCCAATCACCATGATGTCTCAGCTGATCACCTCAAGAGAGAACACAGAATGACATCACCACCAAGCACACTCACAGACACCTAAGCAGGGGCCGTCACAAGAGCAAGTGCAATCATACAAATACCTTGGGACGATAATTGATGAAAAATTGAGTTTTAATGAAAACTGTAGATCTGTGTGTAAAAAGGGCCATCAGCGCCTCCACTGCCTTAGGAAACTGGCACACTTCCACACTGACCGAACCATTTTAACTTTGTTTTATCGTTCCTTTATTGAGTCTGCTTTATCTTTTTGTCTGGTGGCGTGGTTTGGTCAGACCTCAGTTGCAGAGAGAAACTCACTAAATCAAATAGTGAGATGGTCTAGTCGCCTGATTGGTGAGTCCCAGTCTTGTCCCGCCTCCCTGTACACTAAACAGGTACAGAGGATGGCTTCATCAGTTCTTGACAATGACTCCCATTCTTTACGAGGTGAATTTCAACTCCTTTCCTCTGGACGGAGGTTCTTAGTCCCAAGGTGCAGGACACAGCGTTATAAAAATAGCTTTGTTCCTGTCGCCGTCACTGAGCTCAATAAGAAATAGTGACATTGCACTTTACTAACTTATTTAGTTATTTATTCCATTTCTTTGCTCTTTTTATTATTATTGTGACTTCAAATTTTTAAATTTTTAAATTTTTAAATTTTATGTTCTTATCCAGGTTTTTATCCCAGATTGTTTCTATTTTATCTTTTCTGGTTTTTATCGTGTTTTATTGCATCTGGTTTTTATTTATTGGATCTTATTTATTTTATTCTTTTACTTATCCATGCTGCTATACAGATGAATGGTGGAACACTGAGCACTTTTTGTCCTGTCTTTTTGTCCTGTCTGTAAGCGTGATCAAGTGCCTGTCTTGCATGTTTAATGTAAGTGTTGTTGTAATGCCAAGGCAATCACCTAGACTGCAAAACAAATCTACCTACGGGTATAAATAAAGTAACCTTGACCTTGAATTTGCGTTGCAAAGCAAACGATAAGCTGACCAGAATGACATAGCCATAAAGTTACGTGCATGCTTGTGCAATTTTAATGTAAATGTAATTCGTATTAGCAGTGCAATTCTGCCCATTCATTTTGGGGAATGTTAGGGGAAGTTTAGCTTCCCTTGTTGTCTCAAAGCAATTGCCACTGACACACACACACACACACACACACACACACACACACACACACACACACACACACACACACCTTGGTAATATGAGGTGTCCCTAATAAAGTGGCCAGTGAATGTAAATCCTGCTGCTGTAGCTCATCTGCTTCAAGGTTTGACAGGTGCATTCAGAGATGCTCATCTGCATACCATGGATTGTAACCTGGCATTATTCAAGTTACTGTTGCCTTTCTATCAGCTCAAGCCAGTCTTGCCAATCTCATGTGTCCTTTTCATTCAGAGAACTGCTGCTAATATTTTCTCTTCTTCAGACCATTGAGGTAGTTATGCATAGAAGTCCCAGTACATATGAGCAGGTTCTGAAACATACACAACTACAACATTTTCAAAGTCACTTCAGTCACTACTCCCAACCCATGCTGATGCTCAGTCTGAACTTCAACACATCCCCTTGACCATGTCTAGAGGCCTAAATGTGTTGAGTGACCACCATTTCATGTACCTAATAAAGTGGCCAGTGAGTATATATACAGTAATTACACTGTTTGACTCTCATCTGATTTCATTTATCAGGCATGGGCAGCAAATAATTAATCTAATGAGAGAAATCAACTCTTTTGAAGTGTGTGATTCAATTTAATTTGTTGGTTTGGTTATCCACCTTGACTTTTTGACCTAATTCTTTAACCTAAAGACCCAGTGGCAGCTTTCACATGAATATTTGTCTCCATTGAACCTTTAAGTGATTTAGTATAATTTATTTTAATATGCTCCTCTATTTTGCATTTTTCCACCATTTTTTTGTTTTGATCTTCATTTAATAGTAATAATCAGGCTCAATCATCAGATTTAGTGCAGAAACTTTTGAGTTTTTAACCTGTATAACCACATGAAGAGAGAAAAATACTGTTGATGCACCAAGGTATTTAACCATTTAAGACCTAGGGCTATTTTTGTAGTAACATCCATTCATTTTTTCTCTACATCTAATTTATCACAATTTATTATAATATTCATTCATCATCTGAACCCGCTTTATCCTTGCTAGGGTCGCGGGGGGTCACTAGAGTCTATCCCAGCTACTTATAGGCAAAGGCGGAGTTCACCCTGGACATGACATAAATTCATCGCAGGGCTGACATATAGAGACAAACAATCAATCAGTCTCACATTCACACCTATGGGCAATTTAGATTAACCAATTAACCTATCAGTGCATGTGTTTGGATGGTGTGAGGGAGCCGGAGTACCCAGAGAGAACCCACGCAAACACAGGAAGAACATGCAAACTCTACACAGAAAGGTCCCACTTTATGATAATATTTGAATTTTACATTTTTCAGTGTACATTTTGTAGTTTCCTATATTTAATTCACTGACCATGTAGGTATTCATGGAAAGGCAGAGTAAATTCAAGTATTGTTATAACAGAAAAAACAGAAGAAAAACTCACTTTTCTTAGCAAAAACAAGCATTTCCATCCACTGTCATTTATTAAACTCTGTGGGTTTTACTGATAAATCAATGTTGTAGAAGACAGTGTTTCCACGTTCACTACATAGCCTCTGAACGTCCAAATGGGTCATATCTGATGACCATGAAAAGATGACAAAGTGCATTTTACCTGAATTATTTCAATGTATTCATAGGATTAGTGGTTCAACAGTTAAGATCAGTAGATGATTTTAGTTGCCAGTTGTTAGGATTTTTCGTGTTCATTGATTGGAAGCTCCAAAGATGAGTTCAGGATGCACTTGGTCTCAGTTTAAGAATTTATTCTGATCACATGGGAAATATAAAAGCCAGTGCTGGTCTCTCTGGACAAGAGCTCCTGTAGGAACTCGAGTCAAAGAGCCCCAAATACCGAGTTTGGTTGACAATTATCTTCTTGAGTGACTCCACCTGGAACAATGGGTTGGACTTTGCAACTTCATCTGACTCCGTCTTCTGATTGGAGCTCACCTGCTGACGTGACTTGCCAAACGTCAGTCCACGTCTTGTAGCTGGGATGTGCTACGTAAAGTGTCATGACTGTTGTTTTAGACGTGTATCTACTGGAATGCGAGGTCCGAGCTTCTGAAGCCACATGTTCTTCAGTGAGGAGAACTGACCCTGAACTTATCAGTAGTGACGTCCATGAGTTTACTGGGAGACAAGCTCCATCAGTAGAGAAATATGTGACATTTTAGAGCAGTTCAGAGCAAAACTGTCATTATTCTATAATTATTCTTCACAGTGGTTGTTGAGAGTTATGCAAGAAACTGAATACAACCTGTCACATGATTCTATTCCTTTGGCCCATCTCCTGTTATTACAGTATATTACAAAAATGTTTATCCTTGAGTGCTGATGTGAAAACCCCCCCCACATCATTTTAGCAATCAAAGTGGTAAAATATAAAAGAAGAAATTCACCTTATGAAGTAATTAAGCTAAATTTTACAGTGACATTTAAAATATATGCTATAGAAGCCCCTTCCAGCATATGTCAGTGCCTCTCTGCATTGAGTTTGTGTGCTCTTTCCGTGCCAAAAGGGTTTTGCTATACGTCCTCGAGTTCCCCTCTCTTTTAAAAACCGGTATTTACATGTTAATTCTCCTGTCAGTTCCTTTGACCACAGTGTTCATGAAGATCTGGAGTTGGTCCCTGAGTGCAAGTGCAGGAGAGATATAGCAATTACGTGATACAGTAGTTCTATAGAGTGAATTCTAAGTTAGTTTTGGATCATACTGTGTCTGTTAGCTAAGCATTGCCACATTAATTTCTCAAATGAAATTCATTTTGACCCTCTCAGTTCAATTTTGATTTCCAAGAGCAGAGTAAAAGGTAGCTACTTTGAAATATGTAAAATACAAACAATATTACAGTTTGACATTTTTGAATGTTGAATTTATCATAATACATTTTTGAATCTTTAAATGCAAAAAAATTGTATATGAAGCTGGTTGTCCTCAAACAATTGAGTAGAATCTTAATTAAGATTTACAGTGGTGGCACATGGGGTTTGTGTGGTCTGAGGTAGCAAAAATAAATAAGATGGTTGATTCAAAATATAAAACTCTAAAGTTAAATAATACAGTATGCTTCACGCACACATCAGAGGCCTACAAGCAGTACATATTATTTGTCAACCAAAGAAAAAAAAACAAAAAACCCTTACTCTTGCTTGGGCAGGAGAGCATGTTACAAAGCATCACGTTGTGTTCAAATACTTCTCCCAAAGTAGGACAGTAAGGCTCTCATACATAGACAAAAGCCAAGGCTCACCTTGAAGGCCTGCCATCATAACAAACCACATAAGAATGGGGACAGAGCCAGGCAGATGTAATGCATCTGTAGCAGCCCTTGGCATCAATGAAATGGCGACTGGTACAAATCTTTATTTTGTCATCGAGCACCGTGAAACTAAAACACAAACATTTGTACATATGTTATTTTGCAAAGTTTACTTAGGTTACATTTTCTTTAAAAGCACAGACATTATTACAATCAAACAAAACATATTACTCATAATTAAAATTGTAATTTAATACAGACAAATATTTCAAACAAAAGAACAAAACATGCTACTACAATTAACTACCACATACCTTGCTCCGCCTACCAGGGGTGCAAACTTCTCATTCATCCAGTGAATGGCAATAGATACGTGAACCAAACTGCGCTTTGACAAAAAAAAAAAAACAAAAACAAAAAACACATTCCACATGAACATCAAGCTTGATATATTTGTAAAAATTTAATTTATATGTTAAACAAATCAAACTTACATGTGCTTTCTGCTCTCTTCACTTCTCTGTTCAGCACAATCCTGCTCTGCTCTGTGTGACAACCCAAATGAATGTGGCAAAACACAATTGAGATCTAACTGGTTTACATGTGTATGTATAGAACCTGAAATAAAATGATTTTTACACTATTGATTGTTAATATCTTCAGTGTAGTTTTTGCATTTCACAAATTCATCCTATGGGCCAGATTGGACCCTTTGGCGGGCCGGATTTGGTCCCCGGGCCGCATGTTTGACACCTGTGATATAGTCAGTCTGGTCAATATGAGCCATCATTGAATGTATAACAGTTCCCAGTAACACCTGTATACCATACCACACCATGTGATTGTGAAACTATAACATGTAATTAATATTAAAACCTAAATTTATATAAATAGCACATTTCTTTTTTCTCTGTATATACTGTAAACCCAAATTTGTTGAGTTTACTAGAAATTTGCATGGAAACACGTTGCCTTAAACCACTTTAGTTTTTACACGTGTTGAAACTTGCTGAAACATGCTAAAAGTTGTACTGTATCGGATGATTGATGATCATTAATATTTACTAAAAATCATTAGTTCACTTAACATATATTCTTTGCAACCCCGAGGTGTTTGAAATAATTATCTTAAGCTAAACACACTTACACATTACATTTATCACTACTTAAATTAATTTCTTAATATAAATAATGAGGTTTCTTCAAATGTAATTATACAATTTTGTTTTGTATTGTATGTATTGAAGGGAGGAACTTAAACAGATTTAAATGCACAGAAAACATTTATTTTTCAAAAAGCAGTGCAAGACAATATTCTGCTGTCATGCAGTATTGCACAAACCCTGTCAATGAAAAGACAAGTAAAATTAAAGCTGCAAGCAGCATTGGGCGGGACATTGCGCTCCGGCCTGGTTCCGCCTCCCATCACCATTGACACCTCAGTTCCACTCACACTTCTCCGTCCCTGCTCCAGTCACCACCCTTTATGAATTAAAATTGTACAAACAGCTGAGTGTTTCATCATTAAAATAAAGAAATCATGTCGTTTCATGTCTGTACGGCATTCCTTCTGGCTGCTAGGGCCACTTTTGTGTACGTAGGAGGTGCTACATTTTGCCACCTAACGGCTTAATATTTATATTTTATCAAATTTTTCACCAGACTTGACATGTGTGCCAAATTTGGTGCTTTTGAACATGTTTAGGGGGTCAAATTCCAATTTAAAGTGGTGATGATATAATAAGAAAAGAACAAAATACAATAGGGCCTTGCCTTTTCAGCTCGGTCCCTAATTCTATAAAATTTCATAGCAATAATTTCAGCCACTTTGCAATTTGACTGGGGAAGACAAATGAACACAGTATTTACAAAATATCTGACTTTAAGACCTTGACATAACTTAGAAACATCCATAAAATTTGATGCTTACACATTTCTTTATGAGTTGAAAATGGATGCCAAGGGGTCATGAGGGGTCAAGTTGTTGTGGATTTACATGTTAACTCAAGCGCTTGCTGACTCTTCTAGACTTTTACCTGTTGGATAATACAATAACATATAACTTTATTAACTGGTGAAACAGGAAAATAATGTTCAGTAGCTAACAGTGTTAGCTACCTGATATTATGCCAGGTTAGCCAGCTCATTCTAATGTTCATTCAGTATTTTTTTCCCCATATAATTTCATGTATTCCATAAGTGTTACCATGAACGCTAAATAAGAGCAAGTTACGTAATGTTATGCCATGTTAAAAAGCTCAACCATAAGTCATATTAGATTCATTTGGTTTGTTTTGACCCTTGAGTGACTGTTCTGATCCATCATTTTAGGGAAAATAGAAGGCTTTAATGTCAAACTTTGATTTGCAAGGGTGCGCGATAGCTCATTTTTCTGCTGAATCAGTCTCTCGGAGCTTCTGTTAATTTATTTATTCATTTACTCATTCACGTTCCAAATCACTTTATCTCCTGGAGGGTCACTTAATCTACTGATACTGCACTTTACAATTATTTCACAGAAAGACAGTGGATGTGGAGATCTTGTGTTCCTCTTTCATTGTGGCCACAGGGTGGCAGGCCAACCCTGAAAATGTGTGGAGTCGTTAAAGGTTTCCTGTGGGGAAAAAAAAAAAAAAAATCCAAAATGTTTTCAACAAGATTCTGAAAGACTAAAAGCGTACCCTACACAAAGATTTTAAGTAGATCCTAGTGCCTTTAAGTACATCCCTTGCAGAAATTTTCTTCAGTTTGAAACAAAGCACAGACACACAGAGATGGAGAGAAGAGAATGAGTGAAACCTAAAGAAAGGCAGAAGCTAAGAGGGGAGAAAGGCAACAGCCAACATGGAGATGGAAAGATCTAGAGAGAAACACAGAAACAGACACTGATCTAAATGCAGAGACACAAAGACCCAGTAGACAAAGGGACAGTGATGGGAAACATGGCTGCTCGTAAAATTGACGGTGGTAGAGACATTGGGAGACAAAGGGGTTGACTCCCATGATGACTAAATGTCCTTGGAGAAGGGGGAGGGCAGCTCAGGAACAGCTGGGTCACACACATATGCTGATCCATGTGCACACATGCATATATAAGGATACCCTCCTTTTTAAAAAAAAAAAAAAAAAAAAAAAAAAGATGCCTGCCACTGATTGCACAGCACAGCAAAAGCAGACATGGCTCTGATTACTACATGCTGACTGTGTTTTCTGTTGGGTGGATAAAAAGTATCATCTCACTGCCATTAAAGTAAAAAAGTACAAATCTAAAAAACCCCTAAATCTATAAGGACATGTTTTCCCTCAGCTTAAATGGCCACGATATCATTTTTTTCACAGACTCTAAGCTTACATGTGGTGCCTTATCACAAGCTAAATATACAAAGATAAATATAAAAACTAAGGATTGATTTTTACAAAACAGCTAACCATGAACGTAGAAAGTATATGAGGGGAGCTTCAATATAAAAGTAAATCACAGCAATTTCTCACCATCTGATAACAAATCTGCACTGAAAAATGAAAACAAGTGAAAATCTGAATGTAAAGGGGACTGGTAAATGGAAAACATTTACAGCAAGACTGACACTTGTTTTTTAGACTTTCTGTATATTTAACCCTTTAACAGCTGAGACATTATTTCAATGAAATGGGCTGCTTTTAATTGGCATCTGTAGAAGTGTCATGAAAGCTGCTGTGAGTATGTGCTTGTGTTCCTTGTCTTCAGTGGTTTTGTTTTACTGTGTGTTTTAGGGCCAAAACAGGTGGAATAACAGAAAAAGATAAAGAGAGAAACTGAAGTTTTACAGTTCTTTCTTTCTTTCTTTCTTTCTTTCTTTCTTTCTTTCTTTCTTTCTTTCTTTCTTTCTTTCTTTCTTTCTTTCTTTCTTTCTTTCTTTTTATACTAAAGAAGGCACTTAGGATGTACATCAATAAGAGATTTAGGATGTTGAACATGAACTGTGAACTGAAACACACTGAACAACAACAACTATTTGAATTCTGGCCCAGCAGTTTTTGTTTTGGGGCTCTTTCTTCTACATCAGTCCAGCTGCTTTTTGGTAGTTACAGGGTAAAAACACAGTAGAAAAAATAAAGGAAAATCACAACAACACTGAAAACAACAGTAAAAACAAAAAACGATGAGGAAAACAATTTAAAAAAACCCCAAACCAAAACAAAAAAAAAACATAACGAGCTCACACTTGAAAACCCTTGGCCTGACTTATGAAAATCTTCAAAATATTGACGTTCACTGATATGTTGATTTGCAATTTGTAAAATGTTTGAGACTGTGAATTAATAATGGAAATGGTTTGTGCAATAGATAAATAATAATAATAATAATAAAAGTAATACATTTTATTTGTACAGTGCTTTCCGTGGTACTCAAAGACACTTGACATATAGGTGGTGGACCGGACCCCAATATCTCGTTTTTAATCGATACCGAGAAGCTGTGCACAATTTCTTTCAATGATGTTATAGTAAAAAATCATTTAAGCTTCACAGAAATGGTTTCCTTTGTTGCCTTGCACACAGACGTTAAATATAGTGTTTTAAACACCATTAGTTTTGAGCAGGCAAACCTGCAGGAAAGCTAAATGATAATAAGCGATTTGCGTCACATTTCCTAGACAACCAGGAAGTAAACAACTCAGCTTGCCTCTCACTCGGCTCTCACTTCTGTCTCCTGTTAACACCATGTCTTTGCTATCATCTAAAACAGTGTGTTGCTGGGAAAATCTTTTGTTGGGATGTACTTGGAACTGATCTGCCAGAGGAAACAGACAGTATACAAGCAGTCAAACAGATTAGCTTTGCATTTTAGTCATGTTTTCTGATGTGATGGTGGATCACGAAGGTATGGTACGAATGTTTGAAAATGCAGTAGGTTATTGTTATGACCCATTGGTGGGTCGTAGTGTCATTCTGTGGGTGTGTCCACTTTTGTCTTGTGTGAGTGGATTATGTGTTGCAGGTGCCGAGCCAGATGCTCCCCTGTGATTGGAGCAGCGGCTGGAGGGGGACCTTTAAAGACCATGGAGCTGGGCCGGACCCCCGTCGCACTTCCTCTACTCCCAACCCCGCCTCCATTCCGCCAGCGTTCCTGTTCAGAAGTAGGGGTGGGCTACCCTGTTTGTTTTATGTCGTTTTCTCCTATTTTTGGTAAGGAAGGTTAGACCTTGTATTTTGGTTTCTTTTATTTTGCAGGTCAGCCTAATCTCTCATTAGTGCAGTTTTGTTTGTTGTTTTGGCCAGAGCCCACCCCGAAGTTTCAGTTGCCTTTTGTCTAGTTTTCAATATCCTTATGTAGCACCTTGTAAAATAAATCACCTTTTTTGTTAAACTTGCACAACCTGTGTCCAGGGTTTTTTTTCTCTGTGGCTTGGGAGTGAGGAAAAATGACAACACTCTTCATGTTGCACCCTAGGGTCCCCAAGCCACGGTGTAACATTATGTCGATAGTATGTTGTATCTTATGTATGCAAGTTATATGGTTTTTGACTTTCCAGATTATTCAAATAAATTATATCTTGTTTGATGAATAACTCGTGTATCTCTCCTCTCAATCAATGCATTGTAACCTACACAACACACTTAAAGGTGGGGTATGAGTGTCGTCGTTTCACAAAGACCAGGTGAAACCAGTGGATCATCTCAAAAAGAAGGATTTATTTGGCACGCAGGGTAAAACAGGCACTCACAGCATGTCAGTGTCCGGAATTCAAATTGCCTCTAGTGTCCAGGCTTTTTCAAGGAATCTTCAGAGTTCTTACACGTATATGTTTACGTAAATGGTAGATAAGTCCATGTCTCAACTGGCACCACTGTGTCTTTAAAGAAGCCTTGTCACTGTAAGATGGCTTTTCACAGCTTGTATGAACTTTATACAGAGTAAAAGTGTGTACAAAGTTCACATATAGCATAGTATGGATAAATAGTGACACAATAGGAATATAGGTTAAAGGAAATTACTAGCATACATCCACAACTCCCCCCTTTGGTCACATCCTCATGTGATCACCATCAGTAAGTCACAAAGCAAAACCTTCTCAAAAGGCGCAAGATGCTACCCATTTCAGCAGTCTGCAAACATGTACATACAGGATCCATTTAGAACAGAATAATCTTACATAAAATATGAATCATACAATTATCACTTGACATGAGTAACTTCCCATTGCTAACTGATTATCCACAACCCTTGATTAGTCTCTTTTACCCAAATCACATAATAAATCAAAACTTAGCATATCTTCTGATCTCAAAAGTATGAAGCCCGAAAACCCACGTGCAGTTCTTAGTGCCATGTCACAACTATATGTAATAGTTGGGAAGTTATTAATGTGGGAGAGACAACCTCATCGCGCTGCTGCACCCAACCACCCAACCATCAGCCACGTCCCGTTAAGGAATCCCTTAACGGGCACCCTTGAGATCAGACCAGATTATGTGTGATTATAAACATATGTAAATGGTTTAACTTTCAGTACCTCAAATATATTTCAAAAAAAACTTCTGGTCTCTCATAAACAGATTCCAAATGAACATAAAGAACATAACGGAGTGAACTAAAATCGTGAAATCTTGAGGCCAATTCTCCGCAGTCATGTTGTCTCGACTTTTTTGGTGACAGGTAGAATTCAGCATCCCTTTATGTCCACATGGCGATCCAGAGAGACACCAGAGGTCTACAGGCACAAACGAAACAGACAAACAGACAAAAAGATCAGCATACATGTAATTTCTCATCATGTAAATCTAAGATATTCAAAACCATCATAACAGTACTCCCCTGTTTTCCATTCTGCTGCTCTTGGGGGTTCCGGGTTGGGTGGCAGTGGAGGGGACTCATCAGCCGATGCCAGTGTGATCCGTTGGGCTCCTTGGACTCTTGTGCGTTTGTCTCCCCGTTAGCAACATGTGCAGAGAGTAAAAAGTGGTGCAGTTCACACTGTTTCTGATGTCCATGAGGAAAAAAGGAAGAGCTGTGACCCAATCAAGTTTTGAAGTTTGCCAAACCTTAATCAGTTTTCTTTTCATAGTTGCATTCATTCGTTCTGCAACACCTTGGCTAACTGCATGGTAAATACTGCCTAACTTTTGTGAGATGTTAAGATATTTTAACACACCCTGTACCATTTCAGCTGTGAAATGACCACCATTATTAGATCTGATTTGAAACTGGACACCAAAACGCAGAATTGCATCACATGCTAGTCAGGCGACAGGAGCCGGTTGCAAAGTCTATGAAACTACTTGAGGTGCTGCGATTGGAGCTGACATTTGAACAGGGTGTGGGACAGAATATGCCACTTGAGGTGCAGTAACTGGGGCTGTCATTTGCGAGATAGGTGGGGCGTTGATTTGAGACATTGCGAGTTTGATAGCTGCTACAAGCTGTTGAGTGGAGCCTGAGTCTGTGGGTGTTTCCGATTTCTCTTCCACCCCAACTGCCATCACAGGGATGGGTTTTTTTTTGCCTTCCCTGCCTTCTGTATCATCCTTGAGTTCCTTCAGTTGTAGTTTTAGTGTAGCCTCTTGCATCTTACTTAAGTCGTCACTTTCTTTTTGTTTTTCTTCTCGGAACTTGGCTACATAGTGCTGAAAATGTGCATCAAAGTCTTCTTCTGTCTTCAAGTACAAACCCACGATGTTGGCCAGGCGGGGTTGGACTGACTTAGGCATGCCTTTTACAAGACTGATAAAGAAGAGGATGGTGCTACCGGTGCCTTGACGTACAGGTTCTCCAGTTGTATCATGAAACAGGGCTTTTGCTCTTTGTAGGAGAAATCGTCTTCGCTGTTTTTCATCTGTAGAGCCATTAGAATTTCAGGAATGCATGTGGGATACATTTCTTTCATGACGTATTAAAGCTGGGACTTAATTGTGTCATATGGTGTTGTGGTCTTAATTGGAAAGCCGATGCACCTGGACACTTCTGTGCGGGCTTTGTCTGTTGTGGCCTCATCTGTTGCTCTTGTGATCACTGCAGTGACATCTCCCCAACACAGTTTATCTTGGGTGGGCAATGAGATCAGAGCTCTGAAGAATGCTGGCGCACCTTGGGTCAGTTTTGGCAATTTCAGCATCAAGCCCTCGATGTCTTTGAAGACAAATGGCGTGTGGACATTTTTATTATCCACAGTCATTCTGAGAGGGTATGCCCTCACAGCAGATGCTTCTTCCATAGCAGCAGGACTGCCTTTGTTGGGTAGTGCAGGTTCAGGAAATGAGTTCAAGTCTCCACTCATAAATGCCTTATTGATCTGTTACTCATCCACCGTACCAGAAAACTCTCCTGCTATGAATTGGGGTGCTGCGGATTGGGGTGTTGATGTTGTTGTTCTTGGCAAAAAGGGGTTGAGGTCAGTGGCACTCCTTTAGTCGACTCCTCTTTGTATGTGGAGATCTTTTGTTGTGGGGATCTTTTGATTGTCTTTTGATTGTCACTTTGCCTCTTTCTTCTGCATTTCCTTGGTAACTTCTTGTTCCTTTTCTTCCAATAGCTTTTGTAGCCTTTGTGTAGTCTCCGGGTCAGGGGATTCTGGGCTGGCGTCATGTCCTGGTGCAGCCATGGATGTAGAACATGAAGGGAGCAGTTGGCCAGCTTGTGGTGGTACTGCTTGGTCCATCATGGAGACTGTACTATACCATCTGGAGACTATACTGGTCAATGCCCCTACTTGTTCTTGCAAGTTCTTTATCTGCTGTTGGGTCGTATCTGTTCCTGTCATTGTCAGAGATCCGCTGAGGATGGCGTGTTGGACTGGCTCTTGGGATGTAGATGAACAGGGCCTTGATGGATCCATTGTTGTGTATAGTGGAGCTGGCTGAAGTTGGATGGGAGTTGATGGGGCAGATACGGCGTGATCCTTTGCTGCCTTTTTTAATCTCCGGCTCACCTCTGTGTAGGGTCCTTCCGTGTCAGATTGAGGATAGAACAGGCCTAGGTCAGGCATGGGTGGCAGAGATTTTTGATTCAGGGACTTCTGATTTTGAATCAATGACTTTGACCTTTGTCCCTTTGTCTTGTCTCCTTCTTCGACGTCCACTTCTTCTTCGTCCACTTCATCCTCATCTGTGTCAAACTCGTCATTTCCTCTTGCTGTGTTAGCTTTATACTGGTGTCCAGAATGTAGACAGCCTGAGCGTCATTGACTGAAAGTGACTGAAGGGCATTTGACGGATTTGTTGGCCGTCCTTTTGACACCGTTGAGGGGCATGACGTGTTGTGTTATCTTCTTTTGGTTTTACTACCAGCACGCTGGTGAGGTGTTTGCTTTCATATGTTGTCATGATAGAGCGTGCCATCTTGTGTAGCCCTTCAGCAAACCATTCCATTTCTTCACTTCGTCGTAGCTTCTGAACATCGGTGACCCTACCTTTAATCGTCCACGTGGGGTTAGTCCAATAGCCTTTCCTCGGTGGTACTCCTTAATTGAGTACCATTGTTGTTCTGTAGGGGGCAATGCTCCTGGACTGGAGTGAACCAGCCTCTTCTTTGCATATTTCTTGAATAAGTCTTTCATTAGCTGAACTTCTTTCTTCGCTGCTTTTGGATCGGGTTCACTTGTGAGCATACTGTTCTCCAGTTCTTTCATGAAGAATCTTGTAAAGTTTTTTATTACACCAAAATTGAAAAGCAAACAGCTACAGATGCATCAGAGGTGTTGGTGTGAATGTGGTAAAGTCGATGTAGACCAGCGGTGTAGAATTGCATAGGGACTAGGGATGTAAACAATTAATCGACTAACGATTAATTGTCCATAACAATTCGCTCGATTAAATTAGTAAATATCAGTTAATTGCCCTTTTCCGCCCATCCACACCTGTCCGAAGGCGGCCAGTTTGTCCGCGCTGCGCCACAGCTGGGATAGCCGGTCATTGAGCCGGATCATGGCATTGATGAGTTAGAATGTCTTTATGGACATGGTGGTGCCAAACACAGATCAGCCAGTCGGTTTGTGGGAGTGATGCACCCCCGAATAAATACACGCACAAATGCGGGGTCGGTATCGGAGCGTTTTCCCTGGAGGTTGGTGTAGGCTACAGTCAGTGAAAAGTTTCACTTTCACTTCTGCGGGGGCACGGACTGCCCAGTACCCCTATATTACTGAAAGTAGGACGGAAAGTGATGCATGTATACGTGCAGTTACCAACCAACACACACGCATCCCCCGGCTGTACTGTGCACGTGCGGGCACCCCCCCCGATGAAACACACGTGTGTGCACCCCCCCTCATTACACATCGCCACATCAACAGATGAATTCCACAGGAAACACTGACTGTATCCAATGGTTCAATAAATCAATCATTAAGCAATATGACATGGTTTTTCATGAAGTGTATAATCAATATTTAGCTTTTATTCTTATAGACTGTATTGAAAAAGAAATTCAGGTTCTCAGGAAAATCGCTGCTTATCAATTAATCGTTAATTGATTAATAAGGGCAACCAATTAACGATTAATGAAGTAATCGATAATTTGCATCCCTAGTAGGGACGCTAGGGACACGTCCCTACCAATATCCAGCCACTACTGTGTTGTCCCTACTAATCCAACCACTGTCTTTTGTGTTTAGTCAATGATTATGGCACACAAAGGGTTAATAGTCGGTCTCTGCTAGAAGTCCCGCCTCTAACCTAATTATCACTCTCTGATTGGCTCTGCAGTTTTGCTATCATACATGTGATTGGCCGTCCCTGCTGTTACTCCATCTACTTGTTAAAGCTATAGTTACCGCTAGTTGGACAGGAAAAAAAAAAGTTGGACCAGACAGGAGGCAGTTCATATGTATCTCCAACTGCTTAGCATAAGTTGTCAACATGTTTGCATTTGTTCTGCCTGGGTCACGTTGGCTAGACAGATTTTAATGTCAGAGGTGTCATTTACATTTACATTTGTACATGTGTCCGTTTGCCTGCATGTGTGCGTGTGTATGCATGTCCGTGCATGCAGGGCCGATTTGTGGCATAAGCTGATAACTGATAACATGATAATTGCTCATTGTCTTAAAAATAAAGAAATAAGAGGAAAAAAACCAAAACAACAACCCCCCCTATAATTTCTCAGGTGAGCGCTCCCTGACCCAGTGTTCACTGTGTGTGTGAGTGACAGAGACAGAGCGGAGCTGAATGACAGAGTCAGACAGGTGTTGAACTAAGCATCCAGGTAAAGGTTGAATAATTTATCACCATGAAAAGGCCTTCCAAGTCCTTAGCTGCACAGTTTGGAAGCTGAGGAAAGAGGAGTCAGAAAAGTAATCCAATTATAGAGGGATATAACCTTTTATAATGTTAAAAAACGTTTGATGTTACTCGCAACAGCTAGCTGAACTGAAATGAAGCAAAGTTGGCTAATAATGGAACTGTAGATGATTAAGATATGAGATATCTGATAAGGTGTGTGGTTTACTGCTGCTGAACTGGGTTATATATGTTTCTATCTGGTTTACTGCTGCTGAACTGGGTTATATATGTATTGATGTGGTTTATATATGTTTCTATCTGGTTTACTGCTAGTTGGCTGGTTTATATATGTTTCTATGGGGTTTATATATGTTTCTATATGGTTTACTGCTGGCTGTCTGGTTTCTATATTTATCTATGTGGTTTATTTATGTTTCTATATGGTTTACTGCTGGTTGGCTGGTTTCTATATGTTTCTATGTGGTTTATTTATGTCTCTATATGGTTTACTGCTAGTTGGCTGGTTTCTATATGTTTCTATGTGGTTTATTTATGTTTCTATAAGGTTTACTGCTAGTTGGCTGTTTTATAAATGTTTCTATGTGGTTTATTTATGTTTCTTTATGGTTACTGCTAGTTGGCTGGTTTATAAATGTTTCTATGTGGTTTACATATGTTTCTATATGGTTTACTGCTGGGTGGCTGGTTTATAAATGTTTCTATCTGATTTATTTATATTTCTATATAGTTTACTTTTGGTTGGTTTATAAATGTTTCTATGGGGTTTATATATTATTGGATTGGTGATGGTTGGAAGGACTGTATTGATTGATTGGTTCGGATGACAGCTATCACTGCAGGTAGGACTGGATTGATATTGATGACTGGTTAGTTGTTTTGATCCACACAGAAATGCCACTCCAGGATGTTGTTAATTAAAGGATCAGTGTCCTCCTGAATATTTATTTGCCAAACATGGTATCTATATGAATAGACAAACACACAGAATATACATTAATTCTGCAAAGTTGCTTCACAGCACATAACATAATGTACATACAAACAACAGGAGGTTAACATTAGCTATTCAAAAAACAGAAGGTGAAATATAAACTTTGTACAAATGAATATGAATGAGTAGATGGCACAAAGTGACGATGAGTCAGGGTGCCAGATCTTAAACACTGCCGTCAATGGCTGTAGGAAGCCTGAAACAATCCACGAAGTGGCCACATGTGTAGCTAATTAGCCACTGATATTTAACCATGTGGCCACCTAAAGGCACCAACTAACAGATACAAACAATATAATATCCCTAACATAATCTGAACAGTGGCAAAGTCACGGAGCAGTCCACCATGGTAGCAACCACTCACAAACTCACGTAACATGAGCAACGGGTATTCACATTTTACCAGTGCTATTATACAGCTTCACTAGCTTAACAACATGAACATGAGACCATGAATAGAACGTGGCAAATGCTAAACTGCTAAACATGATAATACTGATGCTAACTACGAACGTCACACAACAGAGAGAAACCACATACACACAGCACCTCAAATGAACAAGAAAGATATCAACAGTGAGAACCAGTAGCAAACTTACATTCATTGGATGCATGATGGCAAACACATGAAACATAGAAAGTGTCCGTGAGGCACATTGTGTGTTAGTTCCACCCAGCTTCGGGAATGAGCTCCGACTGACTGGTGGGTGGGTCCGATAGTGTGAACAAACGCTAGCTTGAATGACAGATGGGTACAGGTTGATGATCGACTGGCTGATACAGGTGGGATAATTAAGAGGAAAGGTGATGACATTAGTTAGTCAAGAGTGGTTCCTACTGGCTAATGAAGAGGATGCACAAAAAACAAACACTGCCCACAGGGTTGCTGTACAGTCATTTGCCAACTTCTGAACATATATGTTTTTATATGGTTTACTGCTGGTTGGCTGGTTTATAAATGTTTCTATCTGATTTATTTATGTTTCTATATGGTTTACTGCTAGTTGGCTGGTTTATAAAAGTTTCTATGTGGTTTATATATGTTTCTATATGGTTTACTGCTAGTTGGCTGTTTGATATATGTTTCTATGTGGTTTACTGCTGGCTGCTTTGTGCATCTCCTCTCATGCTTCATGTATCTCCTCTTTGTGCCCTTCGTGCCCTACCAGCTAACTGCTGGTAACCTGCTCAAAGCGACAGAGGGCCATAAAGATGAGAAGCTTCTCATTAACTTACGTGGGAGAGATCTTGAAGCTTCAGAGGCCATGTATCATCAGAGCTGCTCCAAACTATACATTTACTACCTTTACAAAAAGGTCAATGCTCCCTCAGAGGTGAACCCATTTGAGACAGGCTATGAACATTTCTGTAAGACTGTGGTGGAAGAGAGACTGTTGAAAAAGCGTGAGGTTCTACGGCTATCCCATCTAAATGAACTGTTCAAGAAAATAGTTCAGGAAATTGAGGGCATTGACATTTCGTCCTATTTGGCCACACAGTTAAAAAATAGAATGCAAAAGTCCCATCCTTGTCTGAGATCTGTGAAATCATCATGGAATTGCCTAGTCTTGTTGATGACTTGTGTGCAGAAGAATTGCTCAATGATGCGCTAACTCAGACCATCATCATCCTCAGACAACAGCGAAGACGAAACTGATGAGGGAACTGAAGATGACATAGAGCCTAGATGTGATGACACAGAGCCTAGCGGTGATGAGGCAGTGCAGAATAGGAGAGTTCTATATCATGCAGCCATGACTCTCAGAAACATTATCAAAGTCAAATCCAAAAACACCCCTACAATGCCATGACCTCCCACAGTAGAACACCTTAACATGGACATGGCCTTAAGTATGATTCCAACTGAATTATACAACATGATAGCCTGGATGACGAGTGTAACAACAGAATTACCAGCTGGTGATTCATGTGTCCATGTTGGAGAGGATGAAAACCAGAAATTGTATCTATGTGCCAGGATGTCATGTCTCTTGCAACGAGGGGCAGTTGCTCATGGTCAAACATTTTTCATTGGCCTTGACAGTGAGACATTTGACGGATTCAGCACAGTTAACAGGAATACTCAATGGTCTTGGGCACTGTAGTTCACACAGCCAAGCTCTAGAGCATGGCACTGCTATAGCTGAGCTTCAGCTAGAACAGGGATGGGCAATCCTGGTCCTCGAGGGCCGGTGTCCTGCATGTTTTAGATGTTTCCCTCTTCCAACACACCTGATTCACATGAAAAGCCTATCATCAAGCTCTGTAGAAGCCGGATAATGACCTTCAGGTGTGTTGGAAGAGGGAAACATCTAAAACATGCAGGATACTGGCCCTCGAGGACCAGGATTGCCCACGCCTGAGCTAGAAAGAGGGGGCACTTACATCCCAACAACAGTTACTACTGTTGTCCAAGCAACTCTTGTTTGGGACAGTAATGATTTTAGGGAAGAGACCCTAACAGGGAAGGGAACAACCCACAACATGAATGGAATAATAATTCAGAGGCCCATTTCCACTCGTGTACATAAATCTGAATTTGTAAGTTTACATAAAAGTAGACAAAGGTCTCTTCAACCTCCTCCTGTCCAGCTGGATATCTCCACAAGAAGAGATAGGACCAGTCCAAAATGTTTTGCCTCATCACTAGAAGTTGGACATGACAAACTCGTTCATGCACTGGAAAAAGCAAAAAGAGTAGATGGTGCCTATTTCCTCCTTAAATCTCAAATGGGAAATAGTAATGTGCTACCTAGCTGGACAGCTACACAGGGGGACAGTTTCTCAACCATCCACCAATGATTACTTGTCAGTCATTGATGCCAGTCCTACAGACATGAATACAGTGCACACTATCCTCACTCGCTCCCTCAACATTGCTGACCAGTTACAGCTGAATGAGGTTGTCACAGTAATGGATCAAGCTACATATGCAAAGGCACAGGAAATTTGCTGGGCAAATAACACATTCATGGAGCGCCTTGTTCTAAGACTGGGAGAATTTCACACTGCAATGGCTTATCTAGCCTGCATTGGGAAATGCTTCGGTGATGCTGGTCTTCAAGAGGTCATCATTATTGAAGCTGAGGTTGTAGCAGAAGGGTCTGTCGAAGGAGTAATCAGTGGTCATCAATACAACTGGAGCATACGAACACACAAGTTAATGCGCGAGGCTCTACAAAGGCTACAATGGGAAGCTCACATTGATAGCCTTCAACCTGGTGAATGTGAAGCTCCTGTGAAAATTGCCATTGATCTGCAAATGACTTTTCCTGCTGAGTCTTTTGATGACTTGGTAATTTCTGAGAATTTCCTGCAGGTTACGACCAGGTATGAAAATTTCATAAAAGACAACAACAAATAACAAGACATTTCACTTTGGAGCACTTACATTGCAATGGTTCAGGACTCTCTCTTCTTCATCAGAGGAACACGAGAAGCTGATTGGAATCTCCATCTGTCAAGTGTCCGTTCCATTCTGCCATGGTTCTTCTCTTATGACCGGGTCAACTATACCCGCTACCTGTCTGCATACTGTATGGAAATGATCAGTTATGAAGACACCCATCCAAACATAAGCCACCTGATCCAATCCAGCGATTTTGTTGCTCAGAGACATGAAACATATGGCTTTGCATGTACTGCTTGTGACCAAGTAATAGAGCAGACAGCTAACCGTGACTCCAAAACCAAGGGTGGTCTTTTAGGGTTTTCACTTAATAAAGGTGCAGTACACAGGTGGACCCTGACTCACCATGAATGCACAGCCATCACCATGGATTGCAAAAACATGGCCGATCACAGCAGCACAACAAAACAAAGAGCTGAGCTAGATGACACCCGAAAAGAAAGAGATGAAAAGGACACTCAGAATATCATGTCTACCATGAAGAATATGATGAATCCATTTGATCCCATCATGTCCTTTATCACATCACCTCTGAAAATGCGTCTGGAAATGATTCTGTCTTTAAAGACCTAAAGGAGGCAAAAGAAAAAGGTGAGAAAGCCTTGTTAGAGTTTTTTGAAAAGAGGCTACAGAAAAATGAAGTGGGTTTCAATCAGCCTATCAAAAAAATGATGCTGAAAACCTTCAAAGATCTCTCAAAAACATCTGTAACCACAACAAAAGGCAGAGCGATAGCACTAAAAGCTGACTGTGACCTCTTTGCACGGTTAATCATAATTGGTACCTCCAGAAAGATAGCCTCAACCAAATTCGGGATATTTGCAGACAGCGTGCTGAGGCAAATTGTCAGTGTGGCTGCCAAAAACAAAGCCAAAATTGTGCATTTTGTTACAGACACATACAGAGTGGTCAGTATAAAAAATGCAGAAAGGGACAGACGTGCCACAAAGGCCTGCCAAGTATTAAAAATTTACTCTGATGACCAACGAGCCCCTAAAGAATGGTCCAGGTTGTGGAGAAAATAAAGAGAACCTTTTGCAGTTTTTCTTCACAAGATGGAGCAAATCTGGAGGCCAAATTTTGGAGAACATCACTCTGGTTGTTGCCCGTAGAGAGGAGTGTCACGCTCTGAAAAGAAAAAGAGATGCACTTGAATTGGAAGTCCCACCGATGCCAGAGCTGTTTTCCACACAGGAGGCAGCAGACACCAGGCACCTGCTGCACTGTACTCATGCTGCCAATTACAGCCACTGTGTGGTCATTAGAAGCCCTGACACTGATGTGTTTGTGCTGTCCCTTGCTTTTTATATTGATATCAGAACCTCACCTGCTGTTTCAATCTGGAAAAGGTGTGAATGCCCGAACCATAGAAATCCAGTGCATCCACAACCATCTGGGAGCTGATGTCTGTCAAGTTTTAGTAGGCCTCCACTGCTTCACCGGATGTGACACAGTTAGTTCCCTGTACAGAGTTGGCAAGGTAAAGGCGTTAAAGACACTTATGTCGACTGCAGAGCATTGCAAAACTTTTAAAACTATGGGGACATCCTTCACTGTCACCCCAGACCTTTGTGAGGCAGTGGAAGCTTTCATATGTGCCCTATATGACCTGAAAAGTGTTACCAGTGTCCATCAGGCGAGGTGGCTCATGTTCAAGTACCTGGAAAGAAGCCTGCCACCCAATAAGGACTCTCTTTAGCAGCATATACAATGTGCAAACTACCAGGCTGCAATACACAGGTACTCCTCCTCTCCTTAATTTCCTCCCTTCCTTGTCTTGATCAAGGGGGAAAGGTCTTGGTTCCTCCACACCTTCCTAACTTGCTTCCTCCACAGAAGGAGAGCAAGGATGGAGGGGAGGATGGACATATTTAAAACTGAGATTCACCTACTAAACATGCAAGAAACTTCACTATAGGTGATGTTACATTACTTGTTCCATAATAAGCCAGAGTGTTTACTCTTTTCTAGGCAAAGTCTGCAAAGCTCACCTGTTGTGACTCCACCAGAGCAGCATGGATGGAGGATGGAGGGAGAATCATTAGCTGTCTGCTGGATGACTCTGCACCCTGCTCCAAAAGCAGTGTTGGAGTTAATCAACTGCAACTGCGAAGCACGTCAGTGTTTGGGGGGACACTGCATCTGCAAAAACATCAAACTGCCTTGCACTGACTTGTGTCTCTGCAGACTGTCGCAACACAGCACCACGGTGCTTCATGAGAAGCATCTCTCCCTTTTATTTTTTATCCCCCCCCCAACTATCCTTTAGTTCTCCTTCTCTCAACTTCACCACAATCCGTCAGCCTCTCTCTCAGCTTGGTGCCTCACCAAGCTGGGAACCAAAAAGTGTTCTGGTTGCAAGAATCTGGGGTCCTTTTCCAACATAATACATCGTGGTTTGTTTACTTTGTTTGTACTGTTCTGTAAAATATGACAATGGTAAAAGAAAAAAAAAAAAGATATAAAACCATTTTAAGTTCATGCCTTTGACTATTTAATTTAATTTCAGTCTAGTTTGCAATTGAGCTACTGGCTAGCTTGCTGTAGAATAGCAGATTTCACGGCTATTGTTGTCACCAACTTAAGGCGGCCATACACTGTGCGATTATTTCGATCGTTGCACGCAGCTCCATCTCAAACTGTGCGAATCAGTCGTACAGTCAGGCTCACGATTCATGTTCTCACACTGCACGGACCGACGCTCGTATGCGACCTGACTGCTCACACTGTAGGACCATACACCACAGGACGCACGACACGTTTGAGTGTTGTATCCGGAAATAAAACGTTAAAATACCAAGGAATCCGTAAAAGTACATAGACGATTGTGTATTGGCATGAGCCACGAAATGGTAGTGCTAAACAAAAACCAAAGAGCTGCTTTGGTAATATGTGCCATTATCTGCGGGGAATCACAAAAGAAGAAAAGACAACGATGTGTTTGGTGCAGGCATTGGTTGTCCAGACGTGGACAGTATGGGCTGTCATCCTACAGCAAAGAGAACAAGAGGTAAGCTGCAACAGCTAAACTACACTAGGCCAATAGCCAGCTACTGTTAGCTTGTATGCTACTGTACCCGTCTGTGTTTGCGCATGCACAGTGTGAGAATTTGAGGCACATTGGTTCGTGGCACTGCTTTGACAGTACGATACACTCACGAGGAGCAAGTAGGATTTCAAACAGCTCCGTTTTCCTTGCGAACACACGATTGCTGGTCGTGAGGTGGTCGTGAGGTGCTAATTGCTTCTCTTTACCCCATGTACACTGCACGAAGCACGACACACGATTAGAGGCACATCGGGCCCGATCCCAGAAATAGTCGCACGAGTGAGAAATCGTCTCTAAACTCGCACAGTGTTAGGCCGCCTTTAACACATTCAGGGAAAAGCATGGCAAGCATGGCTCACAGTCTTTTTATCCTGTAAAAATAACTACAAAAATATGCACATATTCGAGGTATATGAAGGAAGCCATACCTGAATGTTGTCTCAGGACAATGAGTGCATCTGCAGACTGCTTGTGTTCCGGATCTGGGATGATGCTCTTTCAATGATTGGCCAAAACAATTACACGAGCTAACAACATGAATTCTAATTGGATCTTATCCCGACACACTTTTGTATTCTGCTTGTAAAGAATTTCAATTATTATTCTTTACGGAGCAAACGGTCAGCTGGGAAACAACCAGGAAGGCTTTTCAATTTATTTTAAGAAGTTGTTTTTTAGAAAATCAGCTAGACAGCTAAGGTGATGAAGGTGTTGTGAGGAGTGTTGGATGGTAGATGGGAGGGAGTTCCAGAGGATTGGAGCAGCAATAGAAAAGACTCTGTTCCCCCAGGTTCGGCGCTTGGTTTTTGGTGGTGGGGCAAAGAGGTGAGCAGCAGAGGATTGGAGGCTGCGAGAGGGGGCATGGGGCTGAAGTAGGTCGATGAGGTGGGGGGAGGGGCCTGGTGATGGAGGACTTTGTGGCTGAGTCTGTTGAACTGCTGAACGAGACTAGATGCCCCTACCATAAGATGGCAGAAGAGAAGCTATATTAGATAATGAACAAACAAGGTGATTGCAGCAATCTGAAGTCAACTATTTTTGTAATGTTTAAAATGTTAAAGTTTAATTGCAAGAAAGCACAGAAATAAAATAAAATTAAATACATAGAGCACAATGTTATTTTAAGCTACATGAAGTAGATAGATAGATAGATAGATAGATAGATAGATAGATAGATAGATAGATAGATAGATAGATAGATAGATAGATAGATAGACTTATGGTCTCCAAACAATAAGAACGTAAATCGGCTCAAAGGGGAAAGGAGACCCCAACATAAAGGAAGGACACAATAAAAATGTAACAATTTTAAGGATTTTATTAATCCAAGTTAAACAAAAGTAAATCAATGAATCAACAATAAAGTCATTTGAGAAAGTAATGAACTCAGAAGGCAATACATACCAGAGGGAACTCAATGAACCAAAAAGACCTGGGGGTGCTGGCAAAAATAAATAAAATGGAGGGGGAAGGCAGGCCACCCCCTATAGGGACGTAGAAGCTGCTCCCCCTCCCTAACAGAAAAGAACTTATTCAACTAAATCTCAAACGAAAAGTTTGACCACCGGCCACCCCCAGGCCAAACTAAAAGAAATTAACTTAAATGTTAACCAAAAGCAAAAAGCTTCAAAGCCTAAGGCTCAGCTGGGTCTGGAGTGGTTTGCTGTGTCTGGGTCTGGTGAGGCTTGGATCTGACTGGCTTTTGTGGCAGGCTGACAATCAGGGTGCTGGTTCATCAGATTATCATCAGGTGTGTGAACTGATTGAAAAAGCCACAGACAGAGTTAGACAACATGTCATGGCCCCATGCAACACCCCCACCCCACGATAATGAATAACGGGAGTGCAACCTGAGGTCATTCGTGATCAGAAAAAGAGCGTGACAATGTGTCGGCCAGGACATTATCCCTGGCACGGATATGCCTGACCTCCACACTGAAAGCTTGCAGGAAGACAGACCATCGAGTCAGCCTCCGATTTGTGTCTCGCATCTGGTTCAGAAAAACAAGAGGGTTGTGATCAGTATAAACAACTGTAGGCTCACTAGAAGAGCCCACATAAACCTCAAAATGTTTCAGGGCCAAAATGAGCGCAAGCGCTTCTTTCTCTACTGTGGAATATGCACGTTGAAGGCGATTAAATTTTTTAGAGTAAAACGAGACCGGGTGCGCAACTCCATCATCCCCATCCTGAAGCAGGACAGCACCCGCCCCCGCATCACTCACATCCTCAGCGAGTTTGAATGGCTGCTTGAACGCAGGTGCAGCAAGAACCGGAGCATTGGTTAACAGGGCTTTAATACTATCGAAAGAATGCTGACAGCTCAGAGACCATTTATAATGCACTTTGCGGCTCAACAGGTCGGTTAATGGGGCTGCAACAGCAGAGAAGCTCTTGCAGAAACTTCTGTAATACCCTGCCATCCCCAAAAACCCCATTAAACCACGACGAGTGGGAAGGGGAGGGAACGAGAGGATTGCTTCAACCTTTGAATGTACAGGCTTAACTTGGTCTCGACCCACAATCTTGCCAAGATATGTCACTGTAGCCTGCCCAAACTCACACTTGGCGAGATTTAAAGTGAGATTAGCTTCACCCAACCTGCCAAACACTGTATGAAGCTGTTGTATGTGTTCCTCCCATGCTTTGGAATAGACCGCTATGTCATCCAAATAAGCCTCACAGCCCGATAAACCCGACAAAACCATATTAACCAAACGCTGGAACATCGTAGGAGCATTTCTAACACCAAATGGCATTACGGTGTACTGTAAAAATGCATCAGGGGTCACAAAGGCAGATATCAACTGAGCCCTTGGTGTTAACGGGACCTGCCAATAACCTTTTAGTAGGTTGAGCTTAGTAACATATTGGGCATGCTCAACATTATCAACGCAGTCATCTACCCTGGGCAGGGGATAACAGTCAGGTTTCGTGACCCCGTTCACTTTGCGGAAATCAGTGCAAAAACAATCCGAGCCATCAGATTTTGAAGCTAAAAGACAAGGTGAACTCCAAGCACTTGTGCTTGGCACAGCAATGCCATTGTTCAACATGTAGTTCACCTGCTTTTGTAGACGAAGACGCTTATCAGGATTTACACGGTATGCATGTTGTTTGATAGGCAGAGAATCACCAACATCAATATCGTGTTGCAGCAGATGTGTACGAGTTGGCACATCTGAAAAGAGATGCAAATTAGAGCCAATTAGACTGATCACATCATCACGTTCGGACTGAACTAGATGCGGGAAACAATCATCAAGATGAGAAAGCATTTCTGAGTTTTTAAGTCGCCCATGAATGACATCACTTGGTATACCCACGACATCATCATGGTCATTGTAAGATTCTGGTGGGAGGGTGCTGGCACCACCAGACAAGCGCCAAGGTTACTCTACCCCAACCCCCCCCCCACACACACACACACACACACACACACTGGACAGCTTCATTGACCCGCTGGCTTCTGCACCATCAGGAGGACGGGAAACAGGCTGAGAATCCCTGTCAAAATAAGGCTTCAACATGTTAATATGGCACAGCCTACTGCGTCACCGACGTTCAGGGGTGTCAATAATATAGTCGTGATCGCCCGCCTTTTCTTTAATCAGGTAAGGGGTGCTATAACATGCCTGCAAAGAGGAGCCAGGAACGGGCAGTAAGACCAGCTCTTTATCGCCAGGACTAAAACTCCTGCTTTTTGCATCTTTGTCAAACCAGATCTTCATTTTCCTCTGTGCATTAGTCATGTTTTATTTTGCCAATTCACAAGCATGTTGAAGCATGAAACGGAATTTTGACACATAATCTAGCAGATTTTGAGGTTTGCTATCACCCAGCCACTTCTCCTGTAAAAGCCTAAGGGGCCCTCACACCGTATGCGCAAACACTAGCTCAGCCAGACTAAAGCCAAGGGACTCCTGGACTACCTCATGAACAGCAAAGAGGAGGAGATGGAAACCCTTATCCCAGTCTCTGTTAAACTCATCACAACAAGTACGCAGCATTGACTTCGGTGTCCTATGAAAGCGCTCGATGACACCCTGACTCTCTGGGTGATATGCACTCGAACACACATGAGTTATGTTAAGCTGCTTCATAACTTGTACAAAAACACGAGACATAAAATTCATTCCCTGATCCGATTGGCAGATTTTTGGCAAACCAAACACAGAGAAGAATTTAATCAAAGCTTTAGCCACAGCGGGAGCTGTAATGGAATGCAAAGGAATTGCCTCGGGAAAACGAGTTGCTGTGCACATGATTGTTAAAAGGAGTTTGTTGCCACTTTTAGTGCGAGGCAAAGGCCCAACACAGTCAATTTGCATGCATTCAAATGGTTCACCAACAACAGGAATTGGATAAAGTGGGTATAGGGGAATAGCTGTACTTTTTTTAGCAACCTGGCATACATGGGATGTCTTACAGTGGTGCCGCACGTCTTCTTTCAGATCCGGCCAGTAAAAATATCGCAAAATACGATCAAAAGTTTTATTAATACCCAGATGACCAGAGAGTGGGTTATCATGCGCCAACTTTAAGATTTCAGCTCGATAGGCTTGAGGAATAGCTATTTGTTCCACTAACCCCCAGTCATCATTACCAGAAAGCTGTGGAGGTGCCCACTTGCACATGAGCACATCACCCTTCAGGAAAAACCCCGCTGACAGATCAACTAACGCCTCTGCTGACACAACATCTTCGAAGAGAGGATTTAATGTTACATCTCGTTTTTGATCAGCAACTAATTGCTCACGTGACATGCATACCTTTGCGTCCAGCTGGGGCAATGGAAGAGGATGGACAGGGACCTCCAGAGGGGCAGGTGGAGATGTCAAGCTGTCCACCAGGAAACTGTCAGACAGATCCACTTCCTCCCCCAGTTTCTAACGCTTGGCCCTCACCCGAGTCATGGCGCAGACAGAAAACACCTTTGGAAATTTTAAGGCCAAATCATCAGCGTTCTCTGGTAGAGAGACAGCAACTACTTCTGGAGAAATGAGCAGTTTACCCCCAGCCAAATCATTACCCAAGAATAACGTTACTCCCGCTATAGGAAGTTGTGCACAGACCCCCACTTCAACATACCCTTTAACCAAATCACAATCAAGATAAATGTTATGAAGCGGCAAGCCCACATTTCCCATGTCAAACCCCTTCGCAGATACTTCGGAGTTAACCACGGATTTGTCTGAGAATGGCAACACATGTTGGAGAATTACAGATTGGTTGGACGCCGTGTCCCTGATGATGTTAACTGGTACTTTTGGATCCCCCTCTGCCAGAGAGACAAACCCCTTCATTAAAAAGGGCTGCAAATCAGAGTCAGGAACACGCTCCGGTTCATCTGAAACAGAAGGTAAGGACGTGAACTCAGTTTTAATCAGTGCAACAGCTTTAGAGGATTGGGCTGTTTATTCTTTAAGGTAAAACACCTATTTATGGTATGACCAAGTTTTTTACAGTAACTGCAAGCTAGCTTGTCCTTACTACCCTCCCCACTACCTAATCCTCCTAACTTCTCCCCACCGTCCCGTTTACCGGGCGGGACATTAGCTTTTATGGAAGAATCATCAGTAAGGGGGATTCGATGTACACCAGGTGGAGTAAGAACTACGGTCAGAGAATGAATGAGTCTTATCAAAACTATCTGTGAATGAACACATACTCGTCCGCGAGGATGGTTGCCTCTGCAAGAGAAGACAGCTTTTGCTCATTAACATAGGTTGTAATCTTAAAGTCTTCCAATAAGATGAGCTCACGCAGCTGACTGAACTCTGTAACTTTTAATGACTGGCACCAGCGCTCAAATAACACCTCCTTTTCCTGACCAAACTCTACATGTGTGTTATTATCCAACTTCTTATACTGACGAAACTTTTGCCTATAGGCTTCAGGTACCAGTTCAAATGCTCTAAGCACAGCTCCCTTGACTTTATCATAATCGTGGTGGTCATCAACTGGCATAGATGCATATGCCTTCTGGGATTTCCCAGTCAGCACACATTGCAACAATAACGGCCAAACTTTCTTACGCCATTGTAAAGTTTCTGCCGCACTCTCAAACAGGGTGAAGTAACTATCCACATCCTTATCATTAAATGGAGGGACCATACGGCTACATTTGATAACATCAAATCCAACACATGCATCACTTGAATGTCGTGTATGGGAGGAATAGGTCAACTCCAGCTCTTTTATATTTATCTCCCTTTTAGTCTGTTCTTCCAACTCAATCTGCTTTATGTGAACCACCAACTCCTACTCTTTAAGTTTAGCTGCCCTCTCACTCTCCTTGTCCTGCAGCTCTATACAGCGCAGCTCCAACTCAAGCTCCACCCTCCTAAGATATTCACCAGGTGCAGCCTGTTCAGCCGACAAGACGGCTGTGACAGGGTCAGGCTGAGGCAACAAGCCTTTATCAGACAAAGCAGACCACAACTCATGTTTCATAGCTTTCTTTGTTTGAGTCTTTGAGAGTTGAATACCATAATGGAATGGAATGCAATAGAAAGCAAATTATCTTTTGTACACTTATGAAAAATATCAGTGGAAGGCTGATTAACAAAATCCTCCAAATCAAATTCCATTTCAACAATGACTATTTACCTAATTAAATTGAAACAATGTGGCAAAGTGAAAAATCAAAACAAGCACATCAAAATTCTGCAAAAACAAAAAAAAAAAGAAAAAAAAAAAAAGCCAAACAAATGCCTTAAAAAGAAAGAGAAAAACAAGGCAAAATAGCCACACAAGATGAGACCCAGACCAGCAAACATAAAACACTAATTCTAACACAGCACTGAATAAAGTAGTGTCCTACAAAGGGGTATGCAGTAATGCAAACATAGGTATCAAACTAATAACCACAATACATATACTGGGGAAAAACACCATTAAAGTTTGCCAAAAAAAAAAAAAAAAAAGAACCAAAAAAACCCCAAACAGTTATATTTAAATCAAGAGGGGAAAAATAATTCAAAACCTCAAAAAAATTTTTAAACTGCACACCACCAAAATTGAACTGATCTTAATTTAAATTTAACTGGGGAAAAAGAAAATTAATTAGATGAGCCCCCATTATGTTACAATCTCCAAACAATAAGAAAGTAAATCGGCTCAAAGGGGAAAGGGGACCCCAACATAAAGGAAGGACACAATAAAAATATAATCATTTTAAGGATTTTATTAATCCAAGTTAAACAAAAGTAATTCAATGAATCAACAATAAAGTCATTTGAAAAAGTAATGAACTCAGAAGGCAATACATACCAAAGGGAACTCAATGAACCAAAAAGACCTGGATATGCCGGCAAAAATAAATAAAATGGAGGGGGAAGGCAGGCCACCCCCTATAGAGATGTAGAAGCTGCTCCCCCTCCCTAACAGAGAAGAACTTATTCAACTAAATCTAAAACGAAAAGTTTGACCACTGGCTACCCGCAGGCCAAACTAAAAGAAATTAACTTAAATGTTAACCAAAAAGCTTCAAAGCCTAAGGCTCAGCTGGGTCTGGAATGGTTTACTGTGTCTGGCGAGGCTTGGATCTGACTAGCTTTTGTGGCAGGCTGACAATCAGGGTGCTGGTTCATCAGATTATCATCAGGTGTGTGAACTGATTGAAAAAGCCACAGACAGGGTTAGACAGCACATGTCATGGCCCCATGCAACAGATAGCTAGCTAGCTAGCTAGATAGGGTTAGACTTGTTACTGCTTCTGCATGTCAAGTGCCATAGTGGATTAAGCATACACTTGGAAATTTGGCACTGGCAGTTCGTGACTAATGCCCACAAGATGTTTTTTTTTTTTTTTTTTTTAATTAAATTGGTGAGTCAAATGAATTGATTCCCAACATATCAATGAACCAAAAGAATCAAGTTAGTAAAAAGATTTGGACTTCCCATCACTACTGGAGAGGATGGAGAAAATGGGGGTGTTTGAACCAATTGAGGAACCAGCAGAGTGGTGTGCAGGAACGGTCGTGGCCCCTCAGCTTAATGAAAAAGTTAGGATTTGCCCAGATTTGTGTATGTATGCCGAGAGAGACATTTACTGCACTCTGTGGATGAAGCCCTGGAAAAGTTTGCAGGACCAATAGTCCTCACAAAATTGAATGCCACAGCAGGATTTTGGCAGGTGCCTTTACATCCAGAGTCAGGTTTTTTTTTCTAATAGTCCAGAAAAATGCCCTGTTTTAGAAACACTGACATGTAAGACTACTCTATTTACTTAACCAAAAATCTTTTGTAGTATTTGCTCACTGTTATAAAATTATCTTGACTTGATTAGGAGGACTTGGAAGATATTCCTGGTCACACAAGCAGACTGCATGAATGTTAATGTATTCATCATGAGGCAAACATGGTGTTTCAGTTATTTTCTGAACATTTATTTAAATAAAATGCTTAAATCTGAAGTTGACAATGCATCCTTTTTCAAATTTCACCTTAAATAAATTATTCTCTTCCACACATCAAAATCAATCAGATAAACTCAAAAATGCACTGTGCACAATGTGTGTGATGCAGGATGTAGAGGCCTGCCCCCCAGGTGAAATGCCAGGTTTTCAGTGTGTCCCTGGTGAGCATCGTTAACTACATCCTCATCTGCAGATATCAGTAATTGGCTTAATCCATCCATCCATTATCCTCCGCTTTATCCAGGGCCAGGTCGCGGGGGTAACAGTCTAAGCAGGGATGCCCAGACTTCCCTCTCCCCAGACTCCTCCTCCAGCTCTTCCGGGGGGACCCGGAGGTGTTCCCAGGCCAGCCGAGAGACATAGTCTCTCCAGCGTGTCCTAGGTCTTCCCCAAGGCCTCCTCCTGGCAGGACATGCCTGGAACACCTCCCCAGGGAAGCGTCCAGGAGGCATCCGAAACAGATTCCTGAGCCACCTCAGCTGGCCCCTCTCGATGTGGAAGAGCAGCGGCTCTACTCCGAGCTCCTCTCTGGTGACTGAGCTCCTCACCCTATCCCTAAGGGTGCGCCCAGCCACCCGACGGAGAAAACTCATTTTGATCGCTTGTATCCAAGATCTTGTCCTTTCGGTCATGACCCAAAGCTCATGGCCATAGGTGAGGGTAGGAACGTAGATTGACTGGTAAATCGAGAGCTTCACCTCTCAGCTCAGCTACTTCTTCACCACGACAGACCAGTACAACGACCGCATCACTGCAGACGCTGCACCGATCTGTCTGTCAATCTCATGCTCCATCCTTCCCTTACTCGTGAACAAGACCTCGAGATACTTGAACTTCTCCACTTGGGACAAGGGCTCCCCACCTACCTGGAGAGGGCAGACCACCTTTTTCTGGTTGAGAACCATGGCCTCGGATTTGGAGGTGCTGATCCTCATCCTGCTCACTTCACACTTGGCTGCAAACTGCCCCAGGGCACGCTGGAGGTCCAGGCTCGATGAGGCCAACAGGACAACATCATCCGCAAAAAGCAGAGATGAAATCCTGTGGTCCCCAAACCGGACCCCCTCTGGCCCCTGGCTGTGCCTAGAAATTCTGTCCATAAAAATTATGAACAGAACCGGTGACAAAGGGCAGCCCTGCCAGAGTCCAACATGCACCTGGAACAGGTCTGACTTACTGCCAGCAATGTGAACCAGGCTCCTGTTTTGGTCATACAAGGACCGGACTGCCCTGAGCAGAGGGCCCCAGACCCCATACTCCCGAAGCACCCCCCACAGGATATCACGAGGGACGAGGGCGAACGCCTTCTCCAAATCCACAAAACACATGTGGACTGGTTGGGCGAACTCCCATGAACCCTCGAGCACCCTATGGAGGGTATAGAGCTGGTCCAGTGTTCCGCGACCAGGACGAAAACCGCATTGTTCCTCCTGGATCCAAGGTTCGACTATCAGTCGGATCCTCCTCTCCAGTACCCTGGAATAGACTTTCCCCGGGAGGCTGAGGAGTGTGATCCCCCTGTAGTTGGAGCACATCCTCCGGTCCCCTTTCTTAAAAAGGGGACCGGTCTGCCAATCCAGAGGTAGTGTCCCCAGCTGCCACGCGATGTTACAGAGACGTGTCAGCCAAGGCTTAATTGAGTCGTGAACTAATGAAGAAACGAATATCAAACTAATCCCTCTCTCTCACACACATTTTGACTGGTCACTGGGGAATTCTGAAGCATATTGGCACATCCTCTTTCAGGGGATCGGTATGTTAATGAAACAAGGATGTTTTTTCTAAAGTCCTACTACTGGATGGTTTGACTTCTGTACTTTTGTTTGTTGAGCCTATATTTCAGTCAATATTCGTCATTGGCTGGAAGGTTCTAATAACGAAATTGAATCTCAGCAATATTTGGTCTTTAATTATAGTTACTCATGAATATTAGGCATGAATATTGATAACCCGATGGAATTGATTTTGCATAAATTTGGTAATTGAAACATGCAATTTCATATGATTATCGGCATGTTAAGTTGGTGTGACTTAAAGTAGCTTCACATGTAGTGAGCTACTTCTGTGGTGTTTGTGTAACTTAGCTTGCTACATTTGACTGAGTGGTAGCTTTGGTGTAGTGAAGCTTCATTCATGTCAGAGTAACTGGTAGTTAATTAGCTCACTACATTTTCCAAGTAGCTTACCCAACACTGATTATATGTTGCTCATGCATGGATATGAATAAAACTATATATACACACAAAATAAGTAAATATATTTTATATATCACACGCACTGAGGTTTCAGTCCCTTTTTGTTGTCACTGTGGGAATAGATGTGGTCAACATACATATCATCATTATATTTAGCCATGGATTTTGCCAGCAAATGTTTGTGCAACCATGACAATGAGAGGTATATATTTGTCAAAATTAAAAATCTGATATCAGACAGTCTAGCACTTCACATAAATTTTTATTTTTACCACATACCTTGTGATCCATTCAGAACAAGGCTGTGACCTACTCTCTACCACATTAATTTAACAATATTTACCATTATAACATATTACAAAGCAGATTTTCATTTACATTATTGCTGAAATCCACCAGTGTTGTGTTGCTCTTATAATGAAAGTTTCAGTGTGATGGACTGTGGCATGAGTGGGAACAGATGACACAGTGTCAGAGCTGACATCTTACACCAGGAAAACACATCTAATTCAATATAAACCACAAATGAGGCACAGCTGGAGCTATGATGTTCCATGCAGAGACAGTTCTGATGAGCTCAGTGGTGATTTGTCATTCTGGACATTTTCAAAAATCCTTTGACTCACAGAGTGCAGTCAAACCTGAAGGGTCTTCATCCACAGAGGAACACATGGGTGAGAGGAGACTGTCTGTCACAATGGTTACAGGCAACAGAAGTAGTAGAACAGTAGAGGTAAGTTTTCATTGTCTGGGTGATAAGGGCGCACACACACACACACACACACACACACACGCACACACACACACACACACACACACACTCAAGACAAATGATAAACTCAATCATTCTCAAACTAAACATGCAACATGCACAATCACATTCTTAGTCAAAAGTCAAAGGCCGTTTCTAAATATGCATTCTTGTCTGTTCTTCTGTTCTTGCATTCTCATGAAATGTCATCAGTTGTAGCCCAAGTACTTTTCCAATTGAAAGTTCGCAAAAACCAAGAACGCATGGAATAGCCAGATGTTGTTCTTGTCTGCTAGTTTAAACCAAGGATGCACTGGTTGGTGACTTGTGTTAAATTGAGTAGATGACCGTAATGAGATGATGTGCTATAATGTTAGAACACGAGGGAGAGGCAGAATAGCGAGAAATATGTCTTTACTATCATGATATGGAATTCAACAAAATCTATTAAAGTTCTGAATAATACAAAAATATATAAATGACATGTAAATACTAGTATAAATGTATTGAAATCAAATCGAGTGACATTGTGGTGATTGGAAATACGTTAGGTAGCCGATGGCCGAAATACAGCAGAGACAAGGAGGAAAGTTCACAAGTACGCAGCTGTTCCAGTTACACAGAGACTTTTGTTCTTAGGAAGTCTGTTCTCTGGGACCATTCTTACCAAGACTGTACTCACTGAGTTCACAAGACTGTAATCTGCGTTCTTTCTATTGACAAATGGCCACTGATTACTGGGGGCATCCAAGGTGGATGGTGGGGGTGGTCAGAGTCCAGAGTTTGTGTTTGTAAGGGGTAGGAGGGGAAGAAGGGGCAGAGCAGGAAGGGGGTTCAGCTTCCTCAACTCCCTTAGGTCACACAAGAGCTTAAAAGTTCCCCATGTTTTCTCCTCTAATGAACTAATGCTATGCAGACTAAAGGCCTTTCCATACCAAGTGTAAAGTTTTTGTCAAAAATTGTTGCACATTTAAAGAACAAATCAGCCCTCATAATATATCATTTACAAATGCTTCTCCATGCTTCCAGAAAAGTAGGGATGCTGTTTAAAATATGGATAAAAATAGAATGCAATGATTTGCAAATCTCTTAAACACACATTTTATATCATATTTTATTCATATAGAATATAAAACACATGAAATGTTTAATATGACAAAATGTCCCATTCTAAGAAACAAAGTAATTTTGAATTTGATGACAGTAAAACCTCTGCAAAAAATTGGGACAGGGGCAACAAAAGGTTTGAAAAGTCAGTGTTGCTAAAAGCTGGAGGAACAAAATGTAAATAGGTCAGTAAAATGATTGGAGAGTTTGTCAGTAGTACAGATGTTTCACCAAACTGAGAAAATCTGTGTCTACAAACTGAAACAAATTCAGAATAATATTCTTTAGTGTAAAATAACAAAGACTTTGTATATTTTATCATCTACAGTGCACAATGTAATCAAAAGATTCAGAGAATCTGGAGACATATACTTTACCACATGCCTTGTCCAAATGTCGGTACAGATTGTTGTGGTACTATATAAACAAAATTTGATTGATTGAAGCATTATTTGTCAGATCTTTCCATTTTCTCTGTCCACATGGATATATACAAACCTGGAGTTTAAAAAAATCTTCATATATGAAAAAATGTCTCCTAAAATGCCATTTACTTTAGAATGAGAGACTCATAAGAAGAGAAAAGTGTCTGTATTGTACAATATCCACATTAATTTGGAATAGGTCCATCTTTTAGTTCATAATAGGATATTCACAGTGTTCTATTGTAAATGAAACATGAGCTGATTGTCACAGGGGATGAAGGATCCACTAGCAGACTGAAGAGTTTGACAGAAAAAAGCCTTTCATTGACCTCTAAAAACGTAGAGGAAAAAAAACCCCAAGACAAGATGCTTAGTGCAGCGCAGGTTGCTGACAATTACCTGACTGACTGCAAGCAGGTGAAAGAGAGGCACAAACAACGTGCTGGTAGATGGCAAGCCAGGCAAGGCAGCTTTATTTATATAGCATATTTCATGTACAAGACAATTCAAAGTGCTTTACATAAAACATTAAAAGAATTACAGTGGGGTGCAGGAGAAGCAATAAAAGTATAGGCATGAAAAAAAGGATAAAAACTTTAAGCTTTAAAGAAACAGAGCGGATCTGAACTTCTGAATAAGAACTCTATTCAAATGCAGCTGAGAACAGGTGGGTCTTTAAGCTGGATTTAAATAAACTGAGTGTTTCAGCTGATTTGAGGCTTTCTGGGAGTTTGTTCCAGACATGTGGGGTTTAGAAGTTGAACGCAGTTTCTCCATGTCTGGTTCTGACTCTGGGAACTGACAAAAGACCAGATCCAGGTGACCTGAGGGGTCTGGTAGGTTCATACTGGGTCAGGAGGTCACTGATGTATTTTGGTCCTAAACCATTCAGAGCTTTATAGACCAGCAACAGAACTTTAAAGTCTCTCCTCTGATGAACAGGCAGCCAGTGCAAGGACCTCAGAGTTGGACTAATGTGGTCTGGTTTTTGGTCTTAGTGAGGACTCTAGCAGCAGAGTTCTGAATGAGCTGCAGTTGTCTAATTGATTTTTTTAGGTAGACCTGTGACACTGTTACAATAATCAAGCCGAATGAATATGAATAGATGAACTAGTTTTTCCAGGTCCTGCTGAGACATCAGATCTTTTATCCTTGAGATGTCCTTAAGGTGATAGAGGGCTGATTTTGTGATTGCCTTAATGTGTTTTTCAAACTTTAGGTCTGAGTCCATCATTACACCCAGATTTCTGGATTGATTGGTGATTTTTAGGTGTATAGATTGAAGCTCTGTGGCAACCTGCAGCTGTTTCTCTTTGGCTCCGTAGACAGTTACCTCAGTTTTGTTTTTGTTCAGCTGAAGAAAGTGTTGGCACATCCAGTCATTAATCTCCTCAATGAATTTACTCAGAGCCTGTACAGGGCCTTGGTCTCCTAATGACATTGTGATATAGATCTGTGTGTCACCTGTGTAGCTATGGTAACTAATATTGTTGTTCTTTATAACCTGCGCCAGTGGGAGCATGTAGATGTTAAACAGAAGAGGCCCCAGGATGGAGCTTGGGGAACCCCATATGTAATTCTTGTCTGATGCATAAAACAAACAGGGAGTGAAGGGGAGACTGAGCGGTGATTAAGGGAGGGTGTGTGATGCTGATGAAGAGCAGGTGTGCACAAAAGATGGAAATAAACGCGTGGATGTGACAGTGCCCCCTCCTCAATGGCCAGCACCCGGCAGCCCTGGAAGCTCCGGGTGGTCACGGTGGAAATCTGCAAAAAGTGATGAGAAGGGAAAAGGACTGATTAACCTTAGAGCCAACTTATGGTTCTCAACTTTGAGTGACAGGTCCCGGGTGAAGAGCCACACACTCTGCCCCACCCAGTAAGGAAGAGGATCGGAGCGATGCCTGTCAGCCCCCCCTTGATGTTAGTAGGGGCCTTGTGCGACCCCCGATCCTCCTGCACCTCTTGATTAGGGCTGCCAAATAGGGGACTCTGATCTCCCCCTCCTGCTCAGGAAACAGAGGAGGTTGATATCACACACTGGAGGGGGGAAACCTGGTTAATGAGGAGGGTAGAGTGTTATGAGCAAACTCCACCCAGATGACTTGTTGGCTCAAAGTAGCAGTATGGGATGAGGCGAGAAGGAGCAGGCCTGTCTCCAGAACCTGTTTGGTCCTCTGGGTCTGCCCATTAGATTGGGGGTGATAACCTGAGAAGAGACTAGGTTTGGCCCCAAAAAAGCCATCAGAATTTGGCCCAAAACTTTTAACACAAATTGGGGGCCCCAGTCCGATGCAGTATCCCTGGGGAACCCATGAACACAACAGACATTACTGAACACGACCCCTGCCAACTCCCTGGTAGAGGGGAGTATCAGCAAGGGGATGAAACGTGTCATTTTAGAACAATGATCCACCACTGTCAGAACCACTGTCTTACCATCTGAGGAGGGCAGCCCAGAGATAAAGTCTATGGAGATGTGGCTCCATGGATGTGTGGGCATCGGTACAGGATGCAGCAATCTGGTGGGATGCTAATGGGACAGTAGAACAGCGCACTAACAGGACAGGAAGAAACATACTCCCTCACTTCTCTCTCCATTACCCCCCCACCAAAACCTCTACTGGATGAATGCTAAGGTTCTTCTGGCCCTGGGGTGACAGGCTAGCTGGCAGGTGTAGCCCCCTGGGACCTCAAGGTGGGAGGAACATGCAGGAGACCCTTGGGACAGGCAGGTGGTGCGGCCTTACCCTCATTGGCCTTCCACACCAGCTCCTCAAACTCCGCCATCACTCCACCAGTGACGTAGGATTGGGGCAGGGTGTTCTCAGGCTCCTGCTGTGGAGAAGGAGAGTACAGACGGGACAGAACATCTGGCTTGTCTTATAACTGGATCTATATGAGAGATTAAAATTAAACTGGGTAAAGAATGACGCCCACCTAGCATTCAGGCGCTTGGCCCTCCTGATGTACTCTAGGTTGCGATGGTCTGTCCACACCTGAAAAGGATGTTTTTCCCCCTCCAACCAATGGTTCCACTCCCCAAGGGCCTCTTTGACTGCCAACAGTTCCCTGTTACTGCAGTAATAGTTGTGCTTCGCAGGTGTGAGACGGCATGAAAAAAAAAGGCGCAGGGGTGAATGCGATTGTCCTTAGGGGACCATTGAGAGAGGACAACCCCAACCCCCACCTCAGAGGCATCCACCTACACCAAAAACTGGAGGTGAAGATCAGGCATTTTAAGGACAGGTGCGGAGGTGAACAGAGACTTAATCCAAGTGAAGGCTTCGTTGGCCTGAAGGGACCACGAGAACCTGGGGCCTCATGTATAAAGGGTGTGTACACACAAAAACATGGCATACGCCCTTTTCCGCACTCACATTCAGATGTATAAAGAGTGAAATGACTGTGGAAATGTGTGGTGCTCCATGCCATCTTCATGGCTGGCATATGCACATTTCTAGTGCTTTTGAACCGTTAGCAACACTTAGAGGGGATGCTGGAAAACTTAATAATGAGAAAAAGGTCATTCCTCAGAGGGGTGTGCACATCAGTGATACACAGATGAACAAATAACACACCCAGGTGTTTGCAATTAGATGAGTGGATATAAAACTATGCATATAATGGTGCAGAAAATACCAGTGACAACAATGGCAGCTTTGGCACTATTGAAGGACATTGCCAATAGAGCAATGCGAAGAGAATGGGTTTTCAGAGACTGAGAGGATTTCGTGGCTCAGGACAATGAGTGGGTCATCAGCCGCTTTAGGTTCCCGAGGGCAATCCTCTTGGAACTGTGTGCGAAGCTGCGGCTATTCTTGGAGCGCAACATGGCCAGGAACCATGCCCTACCTATGCCCATACAGGTGCTCACCACACTTGGCTTGCTAGCCACAGGGTCATTTCAGAGGGAGCTAGCCAACCTATTGGGACTGTGTCAGTCGACACTGAGCTGAGCCATGTTAGCTGTGTGGGATGTAGTTATTGGAATGTCAGCCAGGTATATCAAATGCCCATACACTGCAGTTGAACAACTTAAACCAACATAAAAGAGCAATTTGCAGGGAAAGCCAGTTTTCCTAATGTAATCAGAGCTATCGACTGCACACACATTGCTATACAAGTACCATCACAAGATGAATTTATGTAAACAGGAAGCATTTTCATTCCATTAGCATACAGATCTTCTGTGTTGCACAAATGCAATTATGTAACATCTTTGCAATGTGGCCTGGATCAACACATGATTCATTCAGTCTGACTAACAGCATTTTTGGGAACAGGCTACAAACTGGCATCGTGCGGGATGGGTGCCTTCTTCGTGAGTAAATCATTTAATTTTTGTCCTAATGTTAGTCCCCCCTGATATGGATTGAGCATGTGTGCCCCCGAATATTATCCTGTTTTCACAGCGTTATTACTTGTCAGTGGTTAAAGTTAATGACTTGCTGTTCTTTGCTAGTTTAACTACAGAGACAGAGCTTTCCAACAAGCTCCTCATTGTCTCTGCGTGTAAAGTGCTTATATAAACAATATAAACAAAGTGACTCGATCATCCTCACATTTTCCCCAGCACACAACTGCATTCCCTCACAATAGTGTGTGATCCATGTTAGTGGTGTGTCAAATTACCCATTGGAAATTGGAAAGTCATAATGTACAGATGTAACAGGGTCAATTATCTAGCAGCAATGTGGGTACATTATATTGTGTATTTTTATAATTACACAAAATCTGTGCATTTTATTTTAATTTCTTTTGGTTTAGTACCTGACATTGTGGGCCTCCGGATCAGTGTGTGTGGAACTTTTTGTTTTGGTCTGTTCCCCATCGAACGGTTTACAGTGTGACGCTGCGCACTGTAACTTGAGTTTTCGCGCCTTTGCCTCCTCCCTTTTGTTCCGGTTTTCTGTGGGAGAGGTAAGCAGCCGTGTAGTTAGTGAAAATTTTTGGTTTAACTTCTGTTAATTTAATTTTTTTACACGAACCAACTAGTTTAGGCTGTATTAGGCACTTATAATGTATTTAAACATATTTCTTTATTATTTGGTTTGTGCAGGAGTGCACTTTACGTGGGGTACTGACCGGAGGTCTTTATGTTTATCATTTCGTCAGGTATGTTGTATTTTGTTTTAATAATTCAATGTATTTTGTGCCCTTTTGTTCTGGTTTTCTGTGGGAGAGGAGTGCGCTTTACGTGGGGTACTGACCGGAGGTCTTTATGTTTTATCATTTCGTCAGATCAATAAACGGAGACTATCTCCAAAGACACACACGTGCGGGTCTCATCATTAAAAGAAAAAAGAAGACAACGCAGAGTCCGACACCACCAGTTACACAGAATATACCAAGATCTCAACTCTGTTTAACTGACCCCAGGTGACTGTGGTTACCCACTGAAAACCTGGCTGATGACCCCTTTCACCAACCCCCAATCTGACCAAGAGTGGAGGTAGAATGATGCTGATGCCCATTCACGCATTCGATCAGTCGTTGAGAAGACAACTGGCATGCGGAAGGGGCAATTGCGCTACCTGGATCGGACTGGGGCTATGCTGCTCTACACGCCTAAAAAAGTGTATTGCCTTGTGATGGCATGTGGCATCCTCCACAATGTGGCACACCGGCACGCCATCCCACAGCCAGAGCAGCACATCCCCCCACCAGATGAACCAGATGCTGAACCAGTCAATGCCAATCCTGCCTGGCAGGCCATTTAGGCCCGGTAACATGTGATTTCAACCATATAATAACGAGGCAAGGATACAGAATTCACTTGTTAAGAAATGCATTTGATGTGGTATTAATGTCTGTGAGCCCATTTACAAAGTGGTCCAGCTGCTCAATGATGCTGCCGATTGCCCTAACGATTTCCTCTTGCGACTCCAGCACAGCATGGGTGAGGACACGGCCAGTCAGACAGGCATCAGCAGCTGGGTGTTGCAGCAGACCGAAGGACTGGCTGACACCGGGGAGGCTGTGAGTTACACAAATACACAATATATAATTACCTTGGTGGTGATCAGAGTCATCCACATGTTCTCTCACCAACCCTGTGAGAGCAGTGTCACCCACAATCATGGTGACTCTCAGCTCAAATGGGGTGAGCTCATCCTCTCCTCTCCCCCCGCCTGTTTTGGCCACACTTTGACGGTGGGCAACACCTCTCCGCTTCACATCCACCTTGAGGTCCAACTGCTTTTTCTTTACCATTATGACTGTGCACTGCTCTGACCACACAGCATTCACTGCCACACACTCTCCCACTCACTCCTCCTGCATTTAGTGCTGATGCCAGAAGACAGCGTGCCAAAAATAATATTTGACAGGCCTCGACTTCTGTTACAAGCATCCCTAACTCACATTCGGTGAAATTCCTCTTCTTACCTCTTTTACTTATGGCTTGTTCTTGTTATCGGATCATGCAGAGAGGGGAATCTCACCTGCAGGCCTTATTTTTACTTATTTGCACATTTAAATGGGGGCATGGAGAAGGAGGAGTCTGGTACTCCAACATATGCAGCCAATTCCATGCTGATTGGGATGTATAAGGGAAATGTACTTGGATTTAGGTGTGCACTCAGTTTTACTTATCTGGATTTTTTTGGGTGTACAGTTTTCTGGATGTAAGTCTATATCAGGTTTCAGTATAAAATCCACGAAAGTCTTTATACATGAGGCCCCTGGTCTTTTCAGAGGTCAGGGCATACAATGGACACTACAGAACTGTAGCCCTGAATGAAGCAGCGGTAGAAGTTCAAGGAGGGAGCGAAGTTCCCTGCGTGACTGAGGGGGAGCTCAGTTGCTTTCACCTTCATCCATTGACACCTGACCCTCAGACACAACAAAGCAGAGAAGTGTGACAGAGGGGTGTGAAACTCTCCCTTCTCGGCCTTAACAAATAACTGGTGCTCTAACGGATGGGTGAGGATTGTGTGCACGTGCTATTGCTGTGAGGACAGATCAGGGGAAAGAATAAGAATGTCGTTGTTAGTGTGTGCTTTTGTTGGACGCTCCAAGAATAAGTCCAGATTCTTTTCAAGGATCCACACACCAAGCAGGAAATGGATCCAGACATTCCAAAGCACATCACTTTTATAATACTTATAAACTGATTTTCAAACTATGGACTGACCCCTTGGGGCTAAGTGGGCTGGGAAACAAAAATGGGCTGGTGTTACCTGACTCTAAAGTTAAACAGATGTTTAACCTTATATTGACAATGTGTTTACTTCTTATCTCCTGTGGTTTACAATCCTATGTGGGCATGTGTATTTAAAAGTGTGCCTAAGGTAAAACCTAAGTCCTGTGTTCATAAATCTGTCAGTTTAGTATGCTGAGCAAGATGTGACTCATACTATCCTAAGAACTTTACCACTCACTAGTGAAACAAAGAAATCTAGTGAAACAAAGAAATTATATCTTAAAACATTACCTACACTCTAATATGTGATTAAACTTAAGACTTCAAGTATCTAAATTAAAATAATGTTTAATCGTCCAGTAAACAAAACAAATTTACTCAGAAACTCCCAGAGAATGTCATTAACGAAGCTCTGGAACACAGTGGGTGCATTGGTGAGTCCGAATGGCATAACTAAATACTTGTAGTGATCAGAGGGTGTTGAAGATGGTCTTCCACTCATCCCCCTCCCATATTCCCACCAAGTGATATGCGTTATACAGATCAAGCTTGATGAAAATATGGCTGCCCTGTAGCTGTTCGAAGGTGGAGGAGATGAGTGGAAGTGGGTACCTGTTGCAGACTGTGAGGTTATCGAGGCCCCGGTAATCGATGCAAGGGTGTAGGAAGCCATCCTTCTTCTCCACAAAAAAGAACCCGGCCCCTGCAGGAGAAGAGGAGGGTCAGATTAGCCCGGCCCGGAGAGAAGAAGTGATGCACTCAGACATCACTTGAGTCTAGGCACCTGAGAGGGACCTTCCCAGTGGGGATGATGTCCCTGGCAACAGGTCAATGGTGCAAACGTATGCTCTGTGAGGGGTAAGGGTCCATGCCTGCCACTTGCTGAAGATTGCAAGTGGTAGTGGTTGCAGATTGTGGTAACAGGTTGGATCCCTGGACAGGTCTGAAGGGATGAGAGGCTCAGAAACAGATTACTAATATTGGACCTGGGTTCCCCCACCCTGGTGGATATGCAGTTCTTCTGGCAGCTGTTTGACCAGGCTACAACTGTAGTTCCCCTCTAGTCAATGTGAGGGTTGTTTAACCTAAGCCAGATGGAAGGCCAACATCACCGGGTGAGAGAGGGAATGAATCAAAAAGAAACAAATCTGTTTAGTGTGACCATCAGGAAATGTAACTTTTTCTTTTTCTCTTTTAATTCTTTTATGGGCTCAGCTGGCTGACAGGCAGCTGTCTGTGCCGATAAGACAGCAGCCGACACCAACTGTACTCCCGGTCATTATTGCCCATTTTTCTAACACCTTTGCTTGTGTATCCTCTTTGATTTGGACATTTTACCAGGGAGTATCTCACACTACTTTTTTTTTTTCCCTACTTGTCCTGTCCAGTGTCCTAACAGCAGAATGGTAGTCTGGTTCATTTTGGTGCTGAACAAATTTGCTTTGCCAAGGGTAACTTCATAAACTATATGAAGTGCCCTTTGATATTCTACTGTGTTTATTATGAGTTTAGTTGAACCACATTTCGATGCCGGACCTGACATGGGGGGGGGGGGGGGGGGGCGGTAGAAGAAGGGGAGAGAACAAGAGAGAAGAAGGTGGCGAACACCCTCACAAGAAGTATCAACAATACAAACAGCAACAACCTTGGAGACAATTATAATGGTGACAATAACTACAACCAGAACTGAGTAAACTGGGCAGAAGAGAGAGAAAAAGAAAACAAAGAAAAAAAACAAAACTACAAAAAAAACCCCAAAACACAACAATGAGATACAAAAGACCTATGAAATGAAGAACATAAGAAAGCAAGAACAAAATGTCGTATACCACAATTCGCACAAATAATACCTATAACAATAATACCAGAAACAAATCCACACAACTCAGTTGTTCACATTAATCTGCTGTTACAGAGTGAACAAGACAAACAGAATGAGGTGAAGAACCAGACATGCAAACGCAACCGCGCTCCCTCCAAGGATCAGGGATGACCAAGAGGGCCCCAAGACCCGGCTATACCAGCAGACACACAGAGAGGGGGAGCCAGCCCCCCCCGAGAGGCAACAGTGTGCTGCCCCGAAGATGTTTTGAGGGAGGCCCCCCACCAGAGGTCCACAGCAGCTGAGCAAAGGTCCCAGGAGGCCAGGGATGCCAGCACGCCACCCCCACACCGGGGGCTGGCCACCCAGGGGCATGCAAGGCGGCCGGTCCCCGAGCCCCACGAGCCCAGGAGACACCTGTCTCCACGGGCAGGTGTCCACCCAGCACACGGGCGGCCAGGCTGGCCCAGACCACCACCCGCTGCAGGCCATGTTCGCGCCCCGATGCCACAGCAAGTGCCCTGGGGGGCCCGGAGGCCCACCTCCCCATCCCACCAAGCCCAACCCCCAAACCCACACACCCCCCAGTCCCCCACTCCCCACACAAGCATATGCACACACACCAGTGACTCCCAGACATCCAGCCACCCATCCCACACAGTTCGACCATTCCACACACAAACACACACACCACACACCTCCACCATGCACATTACACCCACTCTATCCCACATGCACGCCCACACGAACACATCTACATGTACACACATACCCACACATGTACCCACACCCATCAACAGCCCCTCCCACCCACTGCACACACCAGACACGAAGGTATCCAGAGTGCCACCCCCCCCAGCAGCATAAGCAGCACTGCTGTGAGTCCCCCAAGGCGCGGCACCCGAGTGCAGCCCCAGCACCAACCGCAGCCCAGGGCGGCAACACCAGCCGCCAGGAAACCCCACCGTGGTCCACCCCCCTGCCCAGCAACCACCACCCCCCGATGCCTGCATACACACACCTTTCCCGGTCCCAACACGACCTGCGGCGGGCAAGAGAGCGGCTAGCCCAGCGTGCCCCCCCCCCCCCCCGACCCACAATCCCCATTGCGCACACATCATTATCAGAGGGCGGCAACCCCCCAGCAATGACAGCCAGGTGAGCCCCAAGCCAATGTTCCAGCCCCCCTCCCCAGGGCCCCCTGCCCCAGAAGGCATCCAGGAAACAGGGGTGTGGGAAGACCCCCCTCCCCTCGCCTCCCCACCTATCAGTGTTTTGAAGTGTGAGGTGTGTATGCAAGCAGTTAAAATTGAGGAGCATAACTGCGCACCACTGAGGGTGACCCACCGGCACAGCACCACCCATGAGGCGCCACGCAGCCCGCCCCCCAAAAGTGAATGTGTGGTGTTAGTGTTTCTGTGTGTTGTGTTGTGGGTGGTTGTAATTACAATTGAGGAGTTAGCCACCCCAGGGTACCACAGAGGGAGGCCGTTTTAGTGACCCCCCCCTGCCGTACCCCCTCGGGATGTGCACCCTCCCCAAGACCCTACGTGCTTTGCGTGAGGGGGGTGGGGAGGCGAGGGGTTGAGGATAGTATGACTGGGAGGAAGTTTCCTCCCAGAAGATGAGCCAGCCGGCATTCGGCACCCCCGTTCCCCAGTACCCGTCCCCAGGCAGGGGCCGCCAAGGAGCGGGGTAGCCCAGAGACCCCGGGCACCCAACGACTGCAGCCAGAAAGCCACCACCCCCCCAGAGGCCACTCACACACTCAATCATCCTATGCAGTCGAGGGAGCACGGACCCGGGACCAGCTGCCCCAAAGCCCCCCAAACAGGCGTGGGGACCCACCACACTCCACACCTCCCCAGTCTTACATGCACTAGGGATGCAGCGATCACCGGCACAGTGCCATCCCGCAGCACGAGACCCAGCGACCAGCGCCCCCGCCCCAGGTCTCAATCACCACCACGGCCGCACCCCACCACTGCACCCCGAGAGAACCCCCAGCGACGCCCCCCACCCCCCACAGGGGCCACAACCCCCCAGGCACACCTGCACTCCCCCTCCCCCACCACCACCACACCACAACCCTCTCTCATTCACCAAGCATACATGTACACCCACACCCACACACCTGCTCCATCAGCTCCCCCACACACCCGCACACACAGACTTGCACGCACAATCCCTCATTCATACTCTAATGCACACATGAGCACTCGTTCACACACACCTACACACACTGACCCACCCACCCCTACACACAAACGCGTGCACACACACACACTCACACACATTCTCTCTCTCACACACACACCCACCCATGCACGCACGCATGTACGCATGCACACACACACACACACACACACACACACACACACACACACACACATACACACACACTCCTCCACCCCAGGACTCCCAGGCACCAGCCAGACACTGGGGCACGCACCCGCCCACTCCTGCAGCGGCAAGTCCAGGCCATCCCAGACACCCAGGCGCATGCCGGGTTCCCCCCCACCCGGGTGGGGCAGCACCCAGACCCAGGGCCCAGGAACGTACCCCGCCCACTCATAGGATGATTGAGTGTGTGAGTGGCCTCTGGGGGGTGGCGGCTTTCCTGCTGCGGTTGTTGGGTGCCCGGGGTCTCTGGGCTACCCCGCTCCTTGGCGGCCCCTGGCTGGGGACGGGTACTGGGGAACGGGGGTGGCAAATGCCGGCTGGCTCATCTTCTGGGAGGAAACTTCCTCCCAGTCATACTATCCCCATCCCCTCGCCTCCCCACCCCCCTCACACAAAGCACGTAGGGTCTTGGGGAGGGTGCACATCCCGAGGGGTACGGCGGGGGGGGTCACTAAAATGGCCTCCCTCTGTGGTACCCTGGGGTGGCTAACTCTTCAATTTTAATTACACCCACAACACAACACACAGAAACACTAACACCACACATTCACTTTTGGGGGGCGGGCTGCATGGTGCCTGGTGGGTGGTGCTGTGCCGGTAGGTGAGGCTGCCTTTGTGGTGTCGCCCTCAGTGGTGCGCAGTTATGCTCCTCAATTTTAACTGCTTGCATACATGCCTCACACTTCAAAACACTGATAGGTGGGGAGGCAAGGGGGGGGGTGTTTCCCACACCCCTGTTTCCTGGATGCCTTCTGGGGCGGGGGGCCCTGGGGGAGTGGGGCTAGAACATTGGCTTGAGGCTTACCTGGCTGCATTGCTGGGGGTTGCCGCCCTCTGATGAATGGTGTGTGCGCATGGGGATTGTGGTCGGGGGGGGGGGGCTAGCTGCTCTCTTGCCCGCCTAAGGTCGTGTTGGGACCGGGAAAGATGGGTTTATGTGGGCATCGGGGGTGTGGCGGTTGCTGGCGGGGTGGTGGACCGCGGTGGGGTTCCTGGCGGCTGGTGTTGCCGCCCTGGGCTGCGGTTGGTGCTGGGGCTGCGCTCAGGTGCCGCGCCTTGGGGGGACTCACAGTGGTGCTGTTCGCAGCTGGGGGGGGGGGGGTGGCACTCCGGATATGCGTGTCTGGCATGTGCAGGTGGGTGGGAGGGGCTGTTGATGGGTGTGGGTACATGTGTGGGTATGTGTGTACATGTAGATGTGTACGTATGGGCGTGCACGTGAGTAGGTGGGTGTATGGGCATGGGTGGAGGTGTTTGTGGGTGTGTGTGTGTGTGTGTGTGTGTGTGAATGGTCGAATGTGTGGGATGGGTGGTGTGTATGTCTGGGAGTCAGTGGGTGTGTGTGCATATGCTTGTGTGGGTGAGTGGGGGACTGGGGGGTGTGTGGGTTTGGGGGTTGGGCTTGGTGGGATGGGGAGGTGGGCCTCCAGGGCACTTGGCTGTGGCATCGGGGTGCGAACTGGCCTGCAGCGGGTGGCGGTCTGGGCCGGCCTGGCCACCCGGTGTGCTGGGTGGGACCCCTGCCCGGGGAGATGGGTGGCTCCTGGGCTCATGGGGCTCGGGGACCGGCGCCTTGCCTTCCCCTGGGTGGCCGGCCCCCGGCGGGGGGGTGGCGGCTGGCGTGCCTGGCCTCCCGGGGCCTGTGCTTGGCTGCTGTGGGGCCTCTGGTGGGGGCCTCCCTCGACCATCTTCGGGGCGGGCACACTGTTGCCTCTCGGGGGGGACGGGCTGGATCCCACCTCTCTGTGGTGTCTGCTGGATGGCTGGGCCTTGGGGCCCTCTTGGTCGGTCCCTGATCCTTGGAGGGAGTGCAGTTGCGGTTGCATGTCTGTGTTCTTCACCTCAGTCTGTTTGTCTTGTTCACTCAGTCACAGCAGATGAATGTGAACAACTGATGTTTTGTGGATTTGTTTCTGGTATTATTTGTTATAGGTATTATTTGTGCAAATGTGGTATATGACATTTTGTTCGTGCTTTCTAATATTCTTCATTTCATCAGTCTTATGTATCTCATTGTGTTTTTTTCTTTTTTTTGTAGTTTTGTTTGTTTTGTTTTGTTTTTTTCTCTCTCTTCTGCCCAGTTTACTCAGTTCTGGTTGTAGTTATTGTCACCATTATAATTGTCTCCAAGGTTGTTGCTGTTTGTATTGTTGATACTTTCTTGTGAGGGTGTTCGCCACCTTCTTCTCTCTTGTTCTCTCCCCTTCTTCTATCCCCCCCACCCCCATGTCAGGTCCGGCATTGAAATGTGGTTCAACAAAACTCATAATAAACACAGTAGAATATCAAAGGGCGCTTCATATACTTTATGAAGTTACCCGTGGCAAAGCAAATTTGTTCAGCACCAAAAGGAACAAGACTACCATTCTGCTGTTAGGATGCTGGACAGGACAAGTCGGAAAAAAAAAAAAAAAAAAAAAGTAGTGTGAGATACTCCCTGGTATAATGTCCGAATAAAAGAGGATACACATGCAAAGGTGTTAGAAAAATGGGCAATGATGACTGGGAGTACAGTTGGTGTCGGCTGCTGCCTTATCGGTACAGACAGCTGCCTGTCAGCCAGCTGAGCCCATAAAAGAAAAAAAAAAGAAAAAAAAAAAAAGGAAGTGAGAATGTGATAACCCAACACCACCACTGGGAGGTGCCAACGGACTGAAAACACAAAAGATGGAGATAAATGAGCGGACATGACACTTATGACAGAGTATTGAATATTATTTATTTATGTATTTTTTTATGTACATTTTACACAACTTCCAAAATTAAAAGACGACGGAGATGAGGATGAGAACAGTCAATAGACAGAGGCCCAAACAGTCAAAGTCAAATGAAGGAAATGACCACTGTGGACAGTGTTGTCACACACAGTTAGGCATATGTTAATGCCATTGTAAATTTATTGGAGAGAAGCAGGGGCTGAACTAAGGCAGTTGATTGGAACAGAAATCAACCTCTGCTTAATGAATCCATTATGTCTTGTATTGTGAAGTTTTACCCCAAATTCAATGATCAACACATCAGACAGTATTCACAGAGATGAAACAGAATGCACATGAAATATATGGACTTTGTGTGCTAAAGCCATCATAGCTGTGTTTCTACTGATGTCTCCATTACAGTAGTGACATAAATGAACTTAACTGAGGTTCACTGGAAGTCGCATAGTGGCATGGATGGTTAGAGTCAACCAGTGGTGGAATGTAACAAAGTAAAAGTACTTTCTGTACTTAAGTAAATTATTTATGTATCTGTACTGTACTTAAGTAAATTTATGGAAGGGTACTTTTTACTTCACTCTCTTTTACATTGTGTTTCTGTACTTTTTACTCCACAACTTTTCGAATTGTGTTTGTGTTACACGCTACTTTTTTCTTCCTCTTTTTGTAAATTGATTGTTTTACCATGCGCACAAAGTGCTGTGCAACTACATGCAACACTGTAATCAAGCTGTTGAGGTACAGCTGTATTGATCTTCTCTCCCATAAGAGCTTTAAAAAACTTTAAAAATCAACTCCTTTTGAAGTTGAATCATAAATACTGATAATATTCAGATTTAGAAATGTCTGACCTGTTGGGTTTGTTACTGTGCCAGAAGATTCTATTTATTGTGGGTCCTCTTTACAGTTTGAGACCACAGCTTGATATGCTTCCGTGTACAGTGCTCAGTACTAAATAAGTTGAGCAGTCAGCTGTAATGCTGGTTCTTTCTTTGTATATTTATCAAATGTCCAATTCCATCACTTTTAATCAATATTTACTTTATTATGTATAATGGGTGAATCTGGATCAAATACTTTCACTTTTTAAGTACATTTTAAAATGAGTACTTTTCTGTTTTAACTTAAGTATATTTTTCCCAGGATACTTTTACATAAGTAATTTTTTTGCCCCTTTTATCTGTACTTTTACTTTTAAGTGAAAGTACAGAAATGGGCAAAAGTAAGACAAAAGTGAAAAAAAAAAAAAAAAAAAAAAAAAAAGTGAGTACATCCACCACTGGATTCAACACAGTCAGCACTTTGCCCATAGCACAACTCAAGATGTTGTAAAGTGTGCATGCTAGAGATGTGAATGGTCTGTGTAACTACTGCCCACCTTACATGAAGAGACAATAGTTAGATACTTTTTGAGTTGTTCTTTCTGTTTTTGATTTCTGAGAGAAATGCTCTCTTTCAACATGTTTCAATCAGCATCTCAACATGTACTACATTAGTAACTTAAGGATTTTCTCAGAAAGTCCCAAAATTGAGATGATTTATATTTAAGATAATCAGACAAAGAATGAGAATCAGAATCAGAAGCTCTTTATTGTCATTTGACAGTACGAAGTACATCAAACGAAATTGGATTCGATAATTAGGGACATTGGGCCGCTGCTCCTAGTACAGAGTACAACTAGAGCGCTGCCACAAAACCCTTTCTTTGAAAATTGCAGTGAAGAACAGAAGATAATGCAAAGCACAAATATGAAGACATCATACAGATTACACACAGTACACATGGACACATGCTGGAATTTTTTCATGGATTTGAAGGAAATCGGGGGATAGTGTGAATAATTAGACCGAGTGCAGACGTCAAGTGGGAAGAATGTCAACGCAGAAAATCCCAGCAGTAGATTTGAGAAGAGACACGTTAGACTGGGAAAATCATTCAGTCAGACAAGACTGGGAGGCTTTTTGGAGCTTGAACATGAAACTGGACTTGTGATGAGTGTAAACAATGAGTCAGATTGTGTCCGATTCTACCTTTATTTTTCTTTCAACACTAGCAACAGTGCAAGAGTGGTGGGAGGTCTTACTCTCCCAAGAAGTGGCTGTTTGTCATGTGATAATTAAAACATAAACCACATTTTGTCAGCTAAACTTTAAAGTATATTCCACTTAACACAAAACTCTTGAACCTCTGCACAAAATGGGATTGGCTTCAGTCTAGGGTTGTTCACTGCAGCCATGTAGATATTTTCAGGCCTGTTCTCACTTCCAAGTCCCCCCATTCTGCCACTTGGTCATGGTCCCATGCTGTTTTCAATGTTCAAGCCATCATAGCACTAATTTTTTCACACACAGGGTGCCAAGTAGAAGTCAAGTCCTTCAGTGCAGGAAACTGATGACAGACACTGGGTGACATTGTTAAGTAGGAAAAATCTTGCCCTTCTAAGATTTTGGCAGGTTTGGTTTGTGGGTTAGACACTGGAAACTCGAGATTGTGTTCCATTTCCCATTGTATTTTTTGCATTTTGTATCTTTTGTCTTTCTTATTTAAGCCTGTTCCGCAACCCTTTCCAAACTATAAGTCCAACTGTTTTCATGCCTCCCAATGCCTGTACCTAAACCATAACCATAACATTCTGTAGACACCCTTCATACAGCCCTGCATGTTGAACATTAACACCTGCCCCATGCATTGCCAAATGATACTTGTACCCATATGTGGGACTGTGACACCACTTTCAGTATGTGACCCAGTGTGTAGGAACGCAAGAAAGGATGGAAATGATAAAAATAGAGCACAATTAGCACTTTCAATTGAAAATGGTGTACTCCTTCTTAGGTTTATAATAGTTATTAAGATTAGGGTTAGACGTCATTTGCTATTTGGCTTTTTGGAGCCAGAAGGGGTTATGTTTTGGTAAAATGAGTAGAACTATGTGCACTCAAGATCTATTTTGGGGGGGCTCCTTCTCTGATGTCTGATGTACTGCAGTAAGCGTCTTGCATCATTTTCTGTTGTGTGTTTGTTAGGGCAGCAAATTGCTTTGTCGTTGTAGAATCATTGCTTATATCTAGTGCCATTCTTGATTGCTCATGTCTTAGAAAATCACCAGTTATTAGATGTAATTAGTGAAAGCTATCCCACAAATGGCAACCTCTTACGATCCATTTAGTCAGTTTAGCCTCAGTTGCTAATCTACAGTAGCTTAGCGGCTAATGTGGTTACACTTTCTCCTTCCCATTCTCCTTGTTCTCCTCCTTTTCTGTCTTGCTCAGTGTGTCAGAAGCTTAGTTTTTCACCCGCTTCCTTAAGTCAAAACGGTACATGTAACAAATGTAGTATATTTGCAGCCATGTAAGCAAGGCTTAGCCAGTTGGAAGCACAGGTCTACTCCATGAATGAATCAATAACTGCGACAGCTAGCCAGCTCCCTTTAACCGGAGTGGACCTGCCAGCTCAGGTAAGCTCTCCCCCAGCAGCTCCTGAGCAGCTGGGAGAACAGGAACAGTGGGTGACTGTTCGAAGGAAGTATAGTGGCAGGGCAAAGCCTAGGCACACCACCAATCACCTCATGTTTCCAATAAGTTTTCCCCACTCAGCGACACCCCTGCTGAGATTGAAACTCTGGTTATTGACAGCTCTATAGTACAGAACGTGAAGTTGGAGACACCAGCAACCATAGTTAAATGCATTCCGGGGGCCAAAACAGGTGACATAGAATCCTACACTATATTGGCAAAAGTATTTGCTCACCTGCCTTGACTTGCATATGAATTTCAGTGATATCCCATTCCTAGTCTATGGGGTTCAATATGACGTCGGTCCACCCTTTGCAGCTATAACAGCTTCAACTCTTCTGGGAAGGCTGTCCACAAGGTTTAGGAGTGTGTTCATGGGAATTTTTGACCATTCTTCCAGAAGTGCATTTGTGAGGTCACACACTGATGTTGGACGAGAAGGCTTGGCTCTCAGTCTCCGCTCTAATTCATCCCAAAGGTGTTCTATGGGGTTGAGGTCAGGACTCTGTGCAGGCCAGTCAAGTTCATCCACACCAGACTCTGTCATCCATGTCTTTATGGACCTTGCTTTGTGCACTGGTGCACAGTCATGTTGGAAGAGAAAGGGGCCAGCTCCAAACTGTTCCCACAAAGTTGGTAGCATGGAATTGCTGTATGCTGAAGCATTCCCAGTTCCTTTCACTGGAACTAAGGGGCCAAGCCCAGCTCCTGAAAAACAACCCCACACCATAATCCCCCCTCCACCAAACTTTACACTTGGCACAATGCAGTCTGACAAGTATCGCTCTCCTGGCAACCACCAAACCCAGACCCGTCCATCAGATTGCCAGATGAAGAAGCATGATTAGTCACTCCAGAGAACACGCCTCCACTGCTCTAGAGTCCAGTGGCAGCGTGCTTTACACCACTGCTTCCGGTGCTTTGCATTGCACTTGGTGATGTATGGCTTGGATGCAGCTGCTCGGCCATGGAAACCCATTCCATGAAGCTCTCTGCGCACTGTTCTTGAGCTAATCTGAAGGCCACATGAAGTTTGGAGGTCTGTAGCGATTGACTCTGCAGAAAGTTGGCGACCTCTTTGCACTATGTACCTCAGCATCCGCTGACCCCGCTCCGTCAGTTTACATGGCCTACCACTTCATGGCTGAGTTGCTGTCGTTCCCAAACACTTCCATTTTCTTATAATACAGCTGACAGTTGACTGTGGAATATTTAGGAGTGAGGAAATTTCACGACTGGATTTGTTGCACAGGTGGCATCCTATCACAGTTCCATGCTGGAATTCACTGAGCTCCTGAAAGCGACCCATTCTTTCACAAATGTTTGTAAAAGCAGTCTGCATGCCTAGGTGCTTGATTTTATACACCTGTGGACATGGAAGTGATTGGAACACCTGATTCTGATTATTGGGATGGGTGAGCCAATACTTTTGGCAATATAGTGTATTTAAAACTACTGGCTATGGATAAACTTGAATTCTGTAATGACTCTCGATTACACCAATTGGAGGTTACCAAAATGAATACTGAATCAGTGTGTACTTATGCTAAAAGTATGTCAGACTCTGTAGTTTTCTCTGGTTCCCCTGACTGACATGTTTAGTTACATATTTTCATTCAATCACCGGTTGTCTAGGTGGTGTCCTGTCAATGACATAAAGTTTGTGGACAATTGGCGGACATTTTGGGGAAAACCTGATCTTATTAGAAGAGACAGCATACATCCCACTTGGAATGGCGCTGCTCTCAATAGTAAAAACCTGGTCAAGATCCAAAACCTTGACCCAGAGTTCAGACCAGGATGCAGAGTTGCAGTCTTAAACATTTTTCTGTGCTTCCAGAGCAGCTACCCACTGTAAATCCTTTAGAGACTCTGTCTGTCCCCTGAGCATGCAAAGTTAAAACAAAGAGAAAAACAGCTGTACATCAAAACCTATTAAAAATCAACACCAATCCTTCAACAGTTCCAAAGCACAAGAAAATAAAACATGGCCTCCTGAATATTAGATCTCTATCTTCCAAAGCTGTATTAATCAATGATATTATATCAGATTATCAGATAGATTTTTTCTGTTTGTCAGAAACCTGGCTTTGTGAGGAGTATGTGTCCTTAAATGAAGCTACTCCTCCTAGTTACCTAAATAATCAGATTCCTCAAGACTCAGGCCGAGGAGGAGGAGTGCAGCTATGTAATTCATGTCTACAAATGAATCCTATCCCACCCAATCCATAAAATCCTTAAGCACATGCTATTTATTACCTCCGCCAAGGAGGTTATGTTTTTGCCAGGGTTTGTTTGTTTGTCTGTTTGTTTGTTTGTTTGTTTGTTTGTTTGTTTGTTTGTCTGTCCGTTAGTGTGCAACATAACTCAAAAAGTTATGGACAGATTTGGATGAAATTTTCAGGGTTTGTTGGAAATGGGATAAGGAAGAAATGATTAAATTTTGGTGGTGATCGGGGGTGGGGGGGCCCACGGGGGGGGCCACTGATCGTTAGTGTGCAACATAACTCAAAAAATTATGGACAGATTTGGATGAAATTTTCAGGGTTTGTTGGAAATGGGATAAGGAAGAAATGATTAAATTTTGGTGGTGATCAGGGGTGGGGGGGCCCACGGGGGGGGGGGCACTGATCAGCCTTGGCGGAGGTCTGCGCTCTCTGAGTGCTTCTAGTTATATTGTATCATCTTCCTGATCTATACACTGAATTTTTAACGGAGTTCACTGAATTCCTAGCCAGTCTAGTCCTTAAAACAGAAAAAGTCATTAAAGTCATTATTGCTGTAGACTTCAATGTTTATGTAGACGATTATTACACTGGTCAACAACAAATTTATTGTTTAAGTTCTTTGAGCTGATTTAGGATAATTTTGGTGTGCTGAATCCAAAAATCACATTAATTTTGCTCAATCAGGTCAACTTTCTGAACTATGCTACATATTGGCTTTTTAACATTTTTGCTTACATTTATGGGCATTTTCACATCATATGATACAAAATTCTTTCATATTTCTTGCAATAAATGAGTTCTGAAGATTTTACTTTTGCCAATTTATGATTAATGTTTTTCTTTTTATATTACAGGTGAATGAAATGGCTTTGACGAGAAGATCTTGCAAAAATAAGCCTGACATATTCTGCTACATCTGCGGTGAATACACCATTGTACCTAACAGGAATCCTGTTAGAAAATGATTTTTTTTTCTCTTAAAACCTATTTTGGGTGAGAACTATATAAAAAAATCAACTGATAAAGTTACAAAAATGTAATCAATTTTGTGAGAAGATCAAATTTTTCAAAATCAAATTAGCAAGAAAACGTGACCTGATTGAGAAAAACAGATGTCATTTTTGGATTTAGCCGTGCAAAATGGTCCTAATTCAGTTGAAAAAACCTAGACAACTTGCAAAAAACATTTTTTTATAACCCAGTGTTATGAAAGTCTTAGTAATGCATTTATGTAATTATTAGACTCAATAGGCTTTAGTCAGTGTGTACATAAACCCACTCACTGTTTTAATCACACCCTTGACTTAGTCCTGACTTTTGGTGTGGAACTGGAAGACTTAATAGTCTTTCTACTAACATTCTACTATCATCTCCTCTCTGACCACTGCTTAGTATCCTTTGAGTTTTTGTAACTCAGTGATTTCCTTCCTGCCAAATATGTTTATACCAGACATTTATCAGATCACGCTATATCTAAATTTAAGTAGGAAATCCCAACTGCACTTAACCTAATCCCACATCTGAATTACACAGTGGATTTTTCCCTCAACTCAATTTTACAGATCTAATCACGCCACTTGTGCTGTTAACCAAGTAAGTTGGAAATCTTTGTGTTATAAGCTGTTCCATTACTGCTCCCTAGGGGATAGACATGAGGTAGGTTTTGTTTTGTTTTTTTAGGCACACACTTTTAGTTAAATATGGTTCCCCAACAGTGCAGCACAGTGAACAGTTTCTTTGGTTGTTTCTGCCTTGGAGTATCTTTGTCCATAAGTGAAGCAATGTTTTTATGCTGAAATGTTCTTTTGCTTTAGAAAATCATAAATTTGGTAAAATCTGAATACTCAGTTATACTTGTGAATGTTAGCTACTGTTTTGCTTCTGTGTAATAGCTGCATGCAATATTTAGACTAATCATCTGGGCTTTGTTGCAATATTGGCTCATGAAAGTGCAGTTGCTAAGCTTAAAAACGCAATTCAGTTCAACTTTCTGTAACAAGGTACAAGTTTATGTGTACTTAAAACATTGCTGTGTGAATTGTGAATGGAAAATACTACGGACACAACTTGTGAATAATTTATTAACACAAAGTTGTGTGTGTGTTTTTTTCAGCTTTACAAGAAAGTATTGACTGTGTAAGGGTGTATTCACACCTGCCATGTTTGGTCTGTTTAAAACAGACCAGAGTTCATTTGCTCCCTTGGTTTGAACCTTTTGGGCTGGTGTGGGTAAAACCCACCAAACTCTGTTCTGGACCAAAAAAGTGAACTGCAACCCAGCTGAAGAGGTGGTCTTGGCGCAGTTCCATATGAATCCTGACACGATTTGTTTGAGGTGTGAAAGCAGCCTGGACCTGATCTGAGACAGGTTTTTTTTTTTTACTATTGTGGAAATGGTGAATTATTAGTTCATATTCACACTGTAGAAAGGCAGAGGTCAAAAGCCAGTATCATTTTTGTATGTGTTCCCGGTAATTGAGCTTCAGTGTGAGTATGGGTTGGATTCAGTGCTTATGCAAAACAGTAACATGCGGACATTTCATTTTCAGAACTCCAGTTAGATTTGTCTGTTGTGCTCGAAAAGAAAAATAATAAATGACCTCATCACCCCCAGCAAACTTTAGCTGTGTTAAAGAATTCTGTACCTGGCTAAACTGGTTGGTGATATAGGATAGCTACACACAGGTAAGCAGTACGTAGCACTAATGCTTTTTGAAAACAGTCTTTTGATATACTACATACCTGTTACATCTTGCGTGAATAAGAGCAACAGTCACAACATGATGTGCGCACTTGAGTGCTGCCCTCCGCAGCTATCTGTCTGTGTCTTCATTGTTGAGAAATGAATTCTACAATATTGTAAACCTGACGTTGCATCAAACGCTCTTGCTGCTCAAACATTTGTGCAAACGTCTGCATCTGTAAAAACCATATTGCTATGATGATAACAAAAACAGCACACAAAATTTCCATGATTCTCTCCTTTCACTTTGGACTTCGTGCTTTAATCGACACTGCTCATTTCTGTCCAATGGCTGAACGACCTCAGCACATGTGGTTTTGGTCCACTTACAAAAAGGTACAATGTAAAAGCAAACCAATAAAAAAAAAAAAGAAAAAACACATTTGGTCCAGCCCAAGGCAAGAGGACTATTGGACTTTCCTGGTGTGAATGCCCCATAACAGTACACCAGTAAAGACACACCTACACTGCCTTTTTGGAGTCTTCTTTTTTATTCGCTATCTGTCTAGCCCTGGTTGGTAACACTATCGTGAGGACATTATAGTAAAAGGACAGTTACACAGCGGGCTAAGACAACATCTGTCACCTACACACTGTGTCCAGACAGCACAAGATGGAGCAGCAAAAAATGGACCAAGCACAGTTGTTCTGAGACCCGATCACAAGTCTCTGGGTCATCAACAAGCTCAAGATCATATAGGTCCTCAGCTAGCGCTGTAGCCACTAAAGCTAGAGCGAAAGCTGAAGCAGCCTTGGTAGAAGTCAAGTTTTCTGCAAAAGAGACAGAAATCATGAAAGAAAAGGCCAGAATAGAAGCACAAAATCAAAGGATGTTAGTTGAAGCAGCACAACGCAAAGCAGAGTTGGAGGCCAATCTGTACATGTTAAAGACATAGAAGAATGCCGCAGTACCCTTGGCAGAAGCAGCAGTCTGCGAAGCTGCAGCAGCATTAGAGTATGACCCTCTCGACAACTTGGCCCACATATGTCCTGAGGAAACTGCTCAGTGCACCAGTGAGTATGTGCAGGCTCACTACGTGACACTGGACACTCAAGAGGAAGCTTCAGTCCCGCAGCAGCCACCTGCCACAACCTCACTCATGCAACAAGCACTGTCATTATTACATGTCCCAACCAGGTCCAATGGTATCCACTTTCTAACAGAAATACAAGCCTGCCCAAGCCTTTCATTAATGATGAGGTAACGCTTAGCAGCCAAAATGGGGCCTCACATCATCCTCCCCCTCCAATGTATACCGTGTCCAGCCTTAGAGATTATGCGTGTGTGAAGCAGCACAAATGAGTGATCTCACTAAATTTCTTTTAAGGAGAGAAATGTTAAGCTCTGGATTATCGAAATTTGATGACTATCCAGTAAACTACTGGGCCTGGAAAATGTCTTTCCAGGAAGTTATAAGAGAACTCACTTTAACAACTAGAGAGGAGCTCGACTTACTGATTAAGTGATGTGGCCCATATTCATCCTCACAAGCTATCGGGTCAGCTCATGTTCATAATACAACAACAGATGTTGCCATGGTTTGGCAAAGACTAGATGATACTTACTGTTCACTAGAGATCATTGAGCATGCGCTACTGTCAAACTAGAAAACTTTTCCAAAATCTCTAACAAGGACAATCAGCATCTCAAAGAATTAGGAGACATTTTATGGGAGATACACGCAGCTAAGTCAGAGGGTTGTTTACCTGGTTTAGCCTATCTTGGCACAGCGAGGGGAGTCAGCCCTATTGTAGGGATGCTTCCTTATGGACTGCAGGAATGCTGGACCACACATGGCTCTAAGCACAAGGAATTCCTAACCCTAACCCTAGTGTCATCTGGGTAACAGCACAGTGCATGCGCGCTCAGTGTCCCTGGAGATGCGAGGCTGTTCTGGCTTTTCTGACTGCCCCCATGGGGGCAGTCTTAGTGAAGCTATTACATCAAATGCCTCTTTGCGTGGCTGGGGTGCCACACACGAGGGCAGAACAATGAGTGGCATTTGGAGTTCACAGATGTGGTTATGTCACATAACTACCTGGGACTCTGGGCTATACTACTGGCATTGCCACATTTCCTGCCTCTCATCAGAGGGCAGCATTTCCTGGTCAGGACAGACAATACCATGGTGGTGGCATGTGTCAAAAAATAAGGAGGGTTGCACTCACATCAGCTGCATGTGCTGCACAGATTGGCACACAGACTGATTGTATGGGCTGACTCTCACTTGTTATCACTGAGTGCTATGCCTGTCCCAGGTCTGATGAGGGGGGGGGGGGGGGGGGGGGTGCTGCTCTTCAGGGGCAAGCCTTGCTACAAGGACTGGAAACTCCATGGTTGAGTTCGTGAGTTAGATATGGGAAAAGTACAGACAAGCTGGTGTGGACCTGTTTGACGAAAAGATGCACTGTGCCGCTTGTTTTACTCTGTGATGGATCATAGCACACCTTTGAGTCTGGACGCTTTGGTGCACGAGTGGCCATGCGTCCTCCTATACACATTTCCCCCATTAGAGCTGATCACTACTACTCTCTGCAGAGTCCAAGAGAGGAGACACTCTCATTTTGGTAGCTCCGCATGGGCCAGCAATGCACTGGCCCATGGCCCATGGAGATATTTCAACTCCTGTGCGGCCACCCTTGGCCTCTGCCTTTGCGCAGAGACCTTGTGATGCACGTGCACAGGGAGATCTTTCACCCTCACCCAGAGTGCCTGGCTCTATGGGTTTGGCCCCTGAGAAGTTAAATTTGACCTCTGCAGGCCTTCCTGAGAATGTCATTGCCACTATCGAAAGCACAAGAGTCACTTCCATAGTGCCTATGATGGGAAATGGCGGACATTTGAGGACTGGTGCATTAACGCAGGCCACGTTGCTCTGTAAAGCCCTGTACCTGCTATTCAAACATTTCCTCAGGAACTGTTAAATAAAGGACAAGCTTTCTCCACTATTAAAATGTACTTAGGTGCCATATCGGCTTGTCACGTTGGTTTTGGGGATAAGTCAACTAGGTCAGCACCCACTTATCTGTCAGTTTATGAAGGGTGCAAGATGTCTTAGACCAGTCTTCAGGAGCCTGGTCGCTCCATGAGACTTGGCAACAGTACTGGACTTTCTGTCGCACCCATAGTTTGAGCCAGATAGTTTGAATCAGATAGAGTATAAAATACTGTCTTTTAAGACTGGTCTGCTTCTTGCGCTGGCCTCGGCCAGTGAGTGACATACATGCATTATCTATTAATGCTTCACGTATGCAATTTCTAAGAGGGGATACAAAGGTTATACTTAAACCTAATCCTGCTTTTATGCCAAAGGCCTTCCACCTGACTTTGTTATGGCCTCCCATTGAATTGTCTGCATTTTATTCTCCTCCTTTTCCCTCTGAGGAGCACCAGCGGCTCCACATACTCTGTCCAGTTCATGCGTTACGCCTATATGTGGACAGGACAGCTGTGTTCAGAAAAACTGAACAGCTGTTTGTGTCATGGGCTGGCTGGCCCACCGGGGCAAGCCTCTTACTAAGCAGTGTTTATCTCACTGGATAGTGGAAGCTATAGCTGCAGCCTTTAAAAGCAGGAGACTTCAGCCTCCTGCAGGTCTGCGAGTTCATTCCACTCATGGCATGGCTACTTCATGGGCACTGTACTGTGGTGCTTCTGTGGAGGAGATTTGTGTGGCAGCCAGTTGGGCTACACAGCTCACCTTTGCTAGGTACTACAGACTGGATGTTACTGTGCCATCCCTATCTCAGAATGTTCTGCGCATGAGGGCATTACTTCAGGTGCCTGTGTAGTTATTGTGGTCTTCAAGAAAACTTGTCTGGCAACATGGGGGTCTCGACATCCCATACTGAGATACCAAAACACATTAGGTTAAGAAGTTCTCTGAAACATGGGTGCGCAATCTCACCGGACTGCCCTTCTTGCCTGGAGTGAGAAGAGGTGTGATTACTTAAAGACTGATGTGATGATTTGCCACGGTGCTTTTATAGTAGGAGGGAGCCCCTCCTCCAGCCAGCCAGTCAGGTGACTGGCATGGTGTTATAGGGCTTCTGGGGGACAGCACGGGGGGCATGTCACGTAGTGAGATACCTCACTTATGTTTCAGAGAACCGGGGTTAATTTCTTAACCTAATGTTTGTTGTTTAATTTTGTGGTTTGCCTATATTTTATTAAGATTTGCTATGTTTATTTAACTCTTCTAAGAATAAATTTTTTGATTTAGCATTTTGTACTATTTGAAACCATGTGGTATTGTGCTTTTTTTGTTTATTTAATTTATAATTTATGTTTAATTGTAGTGATCTATTTTTCTTTGATACTTACGTACTTGAAGTCAAAATGCTTGAACCAGCTATATGCACTGAAACCACTTTTCAGGGTACTGTCTGAGATTAGCTTCTATTTTGTGTACATAATTAGGTACTTGAAGTCAAGATGCTTGAACCAGTTTGAACCAACTACTTGCTCTGAAATGTTTCAGGTTACCATTAGAGTTTATTTTATATTGTTGTGTTTTACTGCTGCTTACCCATTTACTTTTTGTTTGTTACTTGGTTGTGTACAGGTATACTTTTTTAAAATACTGTGATATCATATTAATATGACAGTTGACTGACATGATACTCATGCTGCTTTTTTTTTGTTTTTTAATTTGGTGTTTGAACTTGCTACCTCTGCACTGAAAACACTTTCATAATCTCTGTGTGTAGTACTGCTAAAGAGTGAATTTCGCATGTTTATTTTTATTTATTTATTTATTCATTCATTTATTCATTCACCAACAAGGGCAGTATTTTTCTTTGTCTCTTGGTTGAAAAGATACTACATTGGCCATTTGCACTTGAAGTTAAGTAAATGTACAATTTTCAATAAAGAGTACTATGTGTAAGTGTATTAATAATTTCATTTATATTGCTGGATAAAAATCTTAATTATCTGAGTGTTTCAATTGTATTTTACGGTCAATGTGCTTGAAAAAAAAAAAAAAAAAAAAAAAAAATCAGCCTTAAATATTGGCCTCAAAAATTAGCTGTAGATATTGGCCATCAGGCAACCAAATTTTTTTTTTTTTTTTAAATCGGCATTGGCATTGGGCTTTGAAAAACCCTTACTGGTCGACCTCTAATTAGAATGCATTAAATACTGTTCTCAGCACTCTGTTTCCCTCCTCTCTTTCTCTGAGCTTTATTGACATACACTATCATGCAGCAAAGTGACTCCATTACATGTCCATGGAGAAAATCACTGAGGAATTAATTGTGAATTGACTGTATTTTGAGCCAATCTGTTGAGTTTTAAACAGAAGAGTATTAGACAGTTCAAAGCATCTCAATCACCACCTACATTGGAATAAGGCAGAGACATTATCACAGGGGATGCTGCCCATGTTCATAGTGAGTATTTTCTGGAATTAAACACTGTGGCACAAGAATAACAACATTTGAACATTATGTGACACATCATCATGTGGCATAATTAGGTATCAGTTGTAATGAGACCAGCTGATGATGCACAAGACTCATAATGTGGGTGCCAGTCTGAACATATGGTGTCACCTCATTTTAACAGCAAAGTTAAATTAGTCATTCGGAAGGAAGATATTTGTGAATAAAGGAAGTTAGATGATGTCTCACCAGATGATCACCACAATGCAAAGAAGAACTGACAAACTGCTAAGCTGCAACTTCACACTTCCTACAATGATATTAGCACCATGGCACACTAGGATTAGACAAAAAAGTTGTGGAAATATACAACGTAAAATAAATGAGGACACATGAGGATGATGGCTGTCAAACAACAGATTGTGTCCATCTTGCCATAGTCATAGGAACTCACTCACAACAGACCATCAGCTGTATGTAAAGATGGATACAGGGAAATCTACTCAAATTTAAAGCCAAAACATCATTATTCCCCTAGTGACTTACTGCAGTATGGCTCATATATTACAAACCAAAGCTCAGTCACATACAAATAATCTGGTGTTTTAAATTAACATTAGCACACATCAGTGGTGGTGATCTGCAATCTATAGGTGAAAACACATCAACTTGACACTTTCTGTTAGCAAATCTTTTTTAGCCTTCCCACTTATATGATAATGTAGAGCTGTGCTTTTTGTATTGCATTATTGTATTATTAATATTTATACATATTATTTGTATATATTATAAATATGTTTCCAAACACCTCAACACAGTAAAATATTAAAAATGTACATAATATGATGTATAGAATAGAATAGAATAGAATAGAATAGATCTTTATTGTCCCAGGAACATTTAACTGCTTGCGGATAATAACTGTGCTTGAGTCTCTTTGTTTTTGTTTTTAGTGTCCTGAATTTCCTTCTGGTGGGGAGGGGGAAGAAGAAGGGATGTCCAGGGTGTGAGGAGTCTTTGATGATTTTTCTGGCTTTCTGCTGAAGTCTGACAGTGTAGATGTCACTGAGGTGGGGGTAGTGCAGTCCCGATCACCCACTCTGCTGCTCTCACCACTTGCTGCAGGTCTTTCCTGACCCCTGCAGTACAGCAGCTGAACCACACTGTACAGCATTAGGTCAGTAGGCACTCAATGGTGGAGCTTCCTGAGGAAGTATAGTCTCTATTGTGCCTTCCCCACCTGGTGAGAGATGTTTGTGGACCAGGTGTGGTCAGCTGAGATGTGGACTCCAAGGAATTTAAAGCTCTCCACCCTCTCTACCTCCTCACCATCGATGTAGAGGAGGGAGTGCTCAGTTTGTTTGGATCTCCTGAAGTCCATTACCATCTCTTTGATTTTGGTCCAGATTATTGTTGTGACATCATTGCCAAAGATGCTGGACCTCCTCCCTATAGGCTGACTCATCATTGTCTTTAATCAGTCCTATGATGATGGTGTTGTTGGCAAACTTGACAATGGTGTTGTTTGATGTGGATGGGGGAACAGTCATGGGTAAAAAGTGAGAAAATGAGGGGGGCTGAGGACGTAGCCACATTATGGCCGCATTACCAACAAATACGGAAACGGCTTCTTTGCCTCTTGCTACTGCGTGGAGCTTCACTTCTCACAATACACATTGCGACAAATTTTCGAAAATGCCTGAGTGACCTACTGGCTCTGTTTGTAAATAAATGGATTGTTTAAGGTGGAGTACACTTCGAAATTGTTCACCCTGAGGGAAGAGATTCAGGTGCGTAATCACGGAAAGACTTACTGATTTGTGATACTTAGGCTGTGGCTCGGGTTTTACAGATTTGATGACAAATTGGTGACAAAAGTCATACGCAGCTTTAAACAACTGATTTTCAGCTGTAGCCTTATAGTTAGCTAGCTTGACTTGGCTAGCTATGGAGATTTAACCATTATAACTACAAATTATGGAGTTTTTAACATAGGGTAACATTAGTACAAATTTGGTATCAGTGGGTTTTATTTTATTGTTTTGTTGAACCTGGTGTTTGGTTAAGTTTGTCAGCTGAGCTCTGCCAATAAAAGTTAATTAAACATGAGTTAAAAAATGAGTTAAAGGAGGCGAAACATCTGTAACTTGGCGTTTGTAATACTCGACTCATCCTATGAGAATTCTGTTGAGTTCTGAGTTTGCTAATATTGAGTTTTTAATGAGTTTACCATCCGTGCTAAAGTTAGCATTCTAAATTAGTTGCTATGCTATCCACTTGTTAATGCCATTCATTGTGTGTGTTATCAGGAGAGCAGAGCTTGGCAGGTGCATAGTGTTCATACAGTTAACCACTGTTTTCTGCTTGTACCTCACTTCTATAATAGCAAAACTTAAGAATGGTAAATTGTCTATTTCTTTACAAGTACCGTACAATTGCAGAATGAATGAACTTGTAAAGTAAGCACCACTCACATAAGTAGCCAACCCAAGCTAACACGAACCTTTCCCCCCAATATTTAAAGGTCCTGTACAGAGAATTCATTTAAAGTGGATTGCAGTGACACCTTTGAACAAAATCTGTGGTGTTTTTAAGGGACGAAGACTCCACATCCCATGAGCACTAGCACCTACTGTCATAAGGGCATAACTCTGGCCAAGGTGTTTTGAAGCTAATGAATGAGGAGCGGATCCTTTTTACAACTCTGCATCTCTTTTTTCAAGACAGCAACTTGCAGGGTGAAAAGTGATGTTTGAAATGAGACAATAAGCAAACTTCATCAAGTCCGCTTGTAGCGTAGATTAGTAACTGGCATGAAAATGAAAGTGAAACCAAACTGGAAGTCCGACTCCTGCTTCTATGTCTTTTTTACTCCGGAGCTCCTAAGTGTTCCTCATAGACCAGTGTTTAAGATGTGTCCAATAATATACATTTGCACTTGCTTTTCCACAAAGTATTCAGTCATTTTCATAAATTACTTCAGTCATTCAACATCTTTCTCACTGTACATTAGCAGTTCAGCTCTAGCTGCTTCAGCCTTCTGCATTCACAGTATTGTACTTCTATAATTGTCTTGTTCCTGAAGGGCAGTTTAGTATCCAAGCATGAACATTCAACTCCAAACAGAACCATTTCAGTCTCACCTTACAAAGGCCTTAGTTTGGGACTGAAACAATGCTCCAAACTAGAAAAGCACTCGGAGAGTGCAGACCTCCGCCAAGGCAGATCAGTCCCCCCCCCCCACAATAACCACCAAAATTTAATCATTTATTTCTTGTGCCAGTATCAACATTTCCTGAAATGTACATCCAAATCTGTCCATAACTTTTTGAGTTATCTTGCTAACAAACAAACACACAAAGCAAAAGGATCACAATACCTCCTGGCAGAGGTAATAAAACAGATTACCCATATCACGGAGCTAGCTTTGTGGCTAACACAGAAGTGTTTACTGAGTGTTTGACTGAGCTACCAACAGCCACTATAGTCAAATACAATGTTCCAATGCATGTGTAAAAAGAAAAACATTCTATACCTGTGGAGAAGGAAGAGGGCCAACTCTAGCTCTGTTTTCATTCCTTTAACTCCCTTAGTTCTATCCATTGGTTCAAATGCAAGAGGTTTATCTCTGATTTAGTCTGTGCTCTATCACTGTCCCGTTGAGTTTTCTTTTTCTTTTCAGCTCCAGTTCCAGTGTCCACCATTACAACAAAATAAATGTAAGAAATCCCTTTCTTTAGGAAAAAGGACAGATCTTACTCCTCACTCATTCATCTTACTTTTTACTACTTAACTCTGCCGGTCGGTGTGGTGTTGTCATAGTGACATACGTCTGCTGTAAAGCAGTCCAGTCTTGTCCGACCCGGTCAGGGATGCTGGAAATAGCATTTGGAAATAACCTATTTTGGTGCTGATAATCTCATTTTAAATTGAAGACTACGATCAGGCATAAATATATATATGAGAGTTTTTCAAGATCACGCAGAAAGTCTGAAAACTTAAAGGTGCTGAACAAAGTAATACATGCAGTCTTTTCAGTGGTCAACCCCACTACTCAAAAGCATAACTGACACAACAATACATACAGTAGTGCAACAACAGTTGTGTGTGGTTTATTTTGAGATTTAACATGCACACTGCTGTCTGTCCTATAAAAGAACATGATTGTGCTCGATTCATTTGGAACTATTCAAGCTTACATGAACCACGTGATCACCGGAGCAGCAACATCCAAGCATGTTGTAACTCTCTTCATAGGGCTCTGGCTCTCTCCCAACATCTGGTGGTGTAAATGTCCCCTATGGGTGGTAAGCTGCACCCAGTGGTCCACTGTGCCCTCTGCAGTGCCTCCCTCTCTGCCACAGTGCACCCTCCATAACACACAGTGAAGCAGGAGGTCACCATACTCACCACCACACAGCTGAAGAAGGTCCCAAGGATGTCAGCATCTAGTCCAGCCCTCTTCAGCCTCCTCAGGAAATAGAGGCGTTGGTGGGCCTTCTTTACCATATACCATGCAGTGGCGGCTGCTCGTCCTTCAGAGAGGGGAAGCTCATTGTCGGCTTACATAAAAAAAAATAGTCAAGTTACTTAAACACAAATTCAGCCCTCTGTTTCATTAGCATTGTCTGCCATCATGCGCACCTTTCTAGATAGCTAGTTCACTCTGACCTAGCCAACAGTATGATTTATTTAACTATCTACAAAACAATATTAAACTCGAAGAAGAAATGATTAAATTATGTAACTGAAACAAGAAAATATTGAAATTATGTTAAATTGAAACAAGGAAGTACAATGAGTGTGTTGTATTTACAGTGCAAGAAATGAATTTCGTAGTGGTTTCTCTCTTGATTTCACAAGCAGAATGCGTGACGGTGTTACACTGAACTCTGTCAAGTTAAGGAGTAGATCTCAAAATAGCTGTCAATCAGCCTTTCAACTGATCCTCCAATCAGCATGTGGAGTCCCGGCGTCTAGCCCAGCCGAGGTGCGCCCACAGCTCCATTCACCCCCAGAGATGCCGAGCGTCCGGGGGCGGGACAACATCATGGCATTTATCCAATTACTGTTTGGTTTTGAGGCAGTGGAAAAAACTGTTCCATGAAGTCCCATTGAAGCGCATGGATGCCGAGCATCTACGGGCAAATGCATTGACCATAGATCGTATGAGAAAACAGTGTAACGGGAATGTATGAGAAGTTAACAACATTGAGTCCGTTGATTTGTGATAAAGCTGATTCTGAACGAACTCGTCTTTGAGATGAACGCGTTCTAACACATTTGTAGTCAATGAAATGTCAACACAACCGTACATATTTGACCATTTAATTTTCACAATTTTAGGCGAAGCCGAGCTTCCCTTGCAGTCTATGAGAAATTGCCTCTGATACCATACACATATATATATATATATATATATATATATATATATATATATATATAGTGTATTTTGTTTGGATAAAACACTTAAAATGTCATGACATAGGGTTGCATATACCCTGTAATAACCATGCCTTCCCAAAAGATTGTTTTTCCACACCTTGATTCATAGTTCTTCTCTCTGTTTACAAACATCTAGTGTGACCTTTTTGAGTTGATATGAAAGACTAACAATTTCTGGAAAAGAAGAATTTCTTAAGCTAATTCGAAGATTGTCTAAATCTTAAGAAGCACAATAATGGCCAGAAAACCTCAGTTTAGCAAAGAAAAAAGGATTGCAATTCAAGTTTTCAAAAAAGAAGGCCATTCTACAAGACAAATTGCCCAGAAAATTAAAGCTGTAAAAAGTTTGAACATCAACAACCCGCCTCCCTCCAAAGCCCCACCCACTTCCCTCTGCCTGAGCACTGAGGCCCCCCTCCTCTCACCTGATGCACGCGGAGGAAGCAGAGGTGGAGGTCCGGTCCACTTCAGTGTGTCCGCGGACCCCTCCCTCAGTAATCAGACACATCATCCACCTGCCACGGGCCCGTGGCCCCTGTTCCATCAGTAGACCCTGTATTTAAGAGTCTGGTCTGTGCAGCGCTGGGTCAGGGTCTTCACTGCACCATGGAGATGAGATGCCAAGGCGACGGTCGCGCGCACTGTGAACGCGCAGCCTCCACAAATTTTCCGTGGAAATTTGAGGTTTCATAGTCCATACATTTATCATCCTACATAATCCTACACTGTGTGACACCAGGTACATGCACCTGTATGAGTCCCACGGTCATAAAAGCTGAGCTTTGTGCAGACCTGTCTGTTCAGTCCAGTACACCAGACTTCCGGACTTTTATCTCCATCCTTCATTCATCGGATTCCTGCTTGTTCCCCTTGGTTGTTGTTTCTGTTAATAAATCCGTTTTTTCCCTTCCACATGCGCATTTGAGTTCTATCCATACATATCCTTAGACAGTAGACTGTGGTCAGTGACAGGAGGAGCAGCACCAGTGAAGCATCAGATTCAGAGAGACACATATCGGATGCTGGATGGCCGTAATGGATGATTGACAGGAGGCTCAGCCAGGTTCGGCCAATTATTTCATTCGGACCGAATAAAATGATTGGTCAGACTTTTATCAGAGATATATGAGAATTAAACATTTTTGAGTTTCAATACCTGGTGGATTTCTTTTACATTTCAGTTTGACACACGCTTATTAGGAGCATTTGAAGATGACAAAAGAAAAGTGTAAAAATGCCACATCACACAGTATAGCTTTAAAGTGTCACAAAGTGGAGTTGCAAAAGTACTGAAGAGATATGAAGGAACAGGCTCACATGAAGACAGATCTCATTCTGGAAGAAGCAGAGTCACTTCTAAAGCTGATGAAAAGTTTATCAGAGTCACCAGTCTTTGAAACAAACAAAAGAAGGGCCCTAGAAATAAGGGCTCAGCTGAACTCAACCAGGAGCAATGATGTGTCAGTGGAAACTGTGTGGTGTAGAGTGCAGGAATCTTTTCTGAAAGGCAGGGTAGCCCCCAGAAAACCACTCCTAAGAAAGCAGAACACAAAGAAGAGACTTCAGTGGGCAAAAAAGACATAGAAAAAGGACTGAAAAAGAATGGAAAAACGTTCTGTTTACAGACGAGTCAAAGTTTGAAATTTTTGGGTCAAAACGGCGCAAGTACATTTGAGCTAGGGTTGGAGAATGCTAGACTCCTGCATGTGTTGTTCTCACAGTGAAGCATGGTGGAGGTAATGTGATGGTCTGGGGCTGTTTTGCTGGAGGTCAGACTGGTGATCTGCACCAAGTCACAGGCATTCTAAATCAGCATCGATACCAAAGTATCTTACAGAGGCGTGCCATTCCCTCTGGGCTGCATTTCGTGGGACAGCCATTCACACTACAACAAGACAATGACTGAAGCTCACCTCCAAACTCTGTCAGAGGTATTTGGCCAAGAAAGAAGAGGAGGGAAAGCTAAGGATGATAACTTGGCCAGCTGAATCCCCTGATCTTAACCCCATCAAGCTGGTATTTGAACCGGAAAGAAAAGTCAAGAACAAGCAACCCACAAGTGCTGCAAACCTCTATGAGATGCTGACAGAAGCATGGGAGGAAATTTCATTATCTCATGAAACTGATTGCAAGAATGCCTCGAGTTTGTCAAGCAGTTACCAAAGCTAAAAGAGGCTATTTTGATGAGTCAAAGAATAGACAGTTTATTAACTATAGTATATACTAGAGGCTTCAATTTTGTTCTCAGTGTACTCATAAATGGTCCTACTGTGATTAGAAATAAAACATGACTAAATTGTGCTCATAATAAATGCATTACCAGAGATGTTC